>NW_024082517.1:72354-163715 GCF_003009895.1 Hyaena hyaena
GGTAGTAATGACATCTTAACTATATTTATTCTTCCTATCCATGAGCATGGAATGTTTTTCCATTTCTTTGTGTCTTCTTCAATTTCCTTCATAAGTTTTCTATAGTTTTCATCATACAGATCTCTTGTATCCTTGGTTAGGTTTATTCCGAGGTATTTTATGGTTTTTTGTGCAATTGTGAATGGGATCAGTTTCTTGATTTGTCTTTCTGTTGCTTCATTGTTGGTGTATAAAAATGCAACTGATTTCTGTACGTTGATTTTGTACCCTGCAACTTGGCTGAATTCTTGGATCAGTTCTAGTAGGCTTCTGGTGGAGTCTGTCGGGTTTTCGATGTAGAGTATCATGTCATCTGCGAAGAGGGAAAGTTTGACTTCCTCTTTGCCAATTCTGATACCTTTGATTTCCTTTTGTTGTCTGATGGCTGATGTTAGGACTTCCAGCACTATGTTAAACAACAGTGGTGAGAGTGGACATCCCTGCCGTGTTCCTGATCTCAGGGGGAAAGCTCTCAGTTTTTCCCTTTGAGGATGATGTTAGCTGAGGGCTTCTCATAGATGGTTTTTATGATGTTTAAGTAGGTTCCTTCTATCCCGACTTTCTCTAGAGTCTTTATTAAGAAGGATGCTGTATTTTGTCAAATGCTTTTTCTGCATCTATTGACAGGATGATATGGTTTTTATCTTTTCTTTTATTGATGTGATGTATCACATTGATTGATTTGCGAATGTTGAACCAGCCCTGTAACCCAGGAATGAATCCCACTTGATCTTGGTGTATGATTCTTTTTATATGATGCTGGATTCAATTTGCAAGTATCTTGTCGAGGATTTTTGCAATTATGATCCAGATTTTTGTGAACTCCATCTTCTTAGATTATGAGAGTCGTATAAAATATTAGCAAAGACTTTCTCAAAGATGGGTACAACACTCCTTTCATTAGTTAGAGTAGGTGATTCTTGGGATTCGCAGTCAGTTCCACTGGGAACCCGTTTAGTCCCCAGCCCCCATGTAGTAGGGAAAAATACTGGAAAGGAAAATATGAGGGCCCAACAACATATATTATAACAGAAAAGTAGAAAGTGTTTTAAATTGGGAATAAGTGAGTTGATTCTAATCATGACTGTTATCCTAACTAGCTCAAAGGTCTCCAGGGAGCCACTTACTTCAAGAATCCATTTTCTCTTTTGCAAAACTAAAAGTTTCCAACTTTTCAAATCATTTTTAAAATAAAATGTTTCTTTAAAACAAATCAACAACTGTAATTCAACTTCCAGGAAGAGGGAGAAGATGTACATTCCCTATTCCTTCCACTAAGTACAACTAAAAGCCTTAAGCTTTATGTATAAAACAATTATAACAAGATCTGAAAAGTGGATAAAGAAGGCAGATAAGCCAGGAACCTTGGAACTTGAAGAATAACAATGTCATAGTGAGTTTCCTGTGTTTTCCTTTTTCTTCCAATATCCCTGTCTTCGTATTTGAAGACTTAGCAAAGTAACACCAATGGCTGCAGACAAAAATACCCTCAAGAAAAGCCTCCTCTCTTTAGACCAGAAAAGGGGAAGCCTAGGGAGACAGAAATCTTTCAGAAAATAACCACTGCACTTCAGCCAAACACCTAGGAAAAACAACAGCCCTCCCTTCGCCATGCCAGCAAAGTCTGAATGGAAAGCTTAGATTTCCATCCTTACCAGGAAGTAGCAAGACCCACATCCCTCTGGTGTCAATGGAGACTACTTAGAGGAACCCCTATTTCTACTCCTCTCCTGCTGCAATCAGATATCCTTCCTCATCCCTCTGGAGTGGTGTCAGAGGAGACTTAGTGAAGCAGTGACCAGTCATGACTTCGATCCCTCCCAGTTGTGTCTATGAAGGGCTACTAAGGAGCCCAAGCATTCAAACCTACCTTTCAATGTTGGTAGAAGCACTTGTGGAATGTGGAACCCAGATTTCTACCCACACTTGGCAGTAACAAGGTGGCACTCCCTCTTTTCTTGACACGTCAGTGCCAAAGGAAGTCATATAAAATATATGGTTTAAAATAATATTGAGTCTCTTTATATGATATCCAAAATGTCAAGGTTTCAATTGAAAATCACTTGTCATATGAAGAACTAGGAGGATCTCAAGCTTAATGAGAGAGACAGTTAAGAGATACTGTCTTCAAAATGACAGAGATTTAGAATTATTTGGAAAAGATGTATAGGTAGTACTGTTTTTCAATGAGCAATTACACATACACCTGAAACACCAGAAAAAAATAATCTCAGAAAAGAAATATGGTGTTGACCAAGAAATAGAAGATATGAAGAGAAAAACAAATAGAAATCTTAGAACTGAAAAATGCAATAAAATACTTAATGGATAAGGGTGGCTCAGTTGGTTAAGTGGGTGACTTCGACACAGGTCATGATCTCATGGTTCATGAGTTTGAGCCCCTTGTTAGTCTCTGTGCTGATAGCTCAAAGCCTGGAATCTGCTTCGGATTCTGTGTCTCCTTTTCAATCTGCCCCTTTCCTGCTCATGCTCATGCTCATGCTCTGTCTCTCTCTCTCTGTCTCTCTGTCTCTCTCTGTCTCTTTAATGTTTAAATAAACATTAAAAAACTAAAAAAAAATACTTAGTGGATGGAATTAACGGCCAAATGGAAGAGACAGACCAGTAAACTAGAAGATAGAATAATAAAAATTACTTAATCTGAAAAAGAGAGAAAACAGACTGAATAAAAATGAACAATGCCTCAGGGACTTAGTTGCAAAGTATTACAAAATACTTACCATTTGTGTTACTGGAATCCTAGAAAGAGAGGAATAGAAAGGAAGGGTTGAAAAAGTACTTAAAGAAAAATGGCCGAAAATTCTTAACTTTAGCAAAACACATAAAGCTAGAGATCCCAGAAGCTCTGTCAACGAAGAAGTAGTAGAAGAAGAAGAAGAAGAGGAGGAGGAGGATGAGGAGGAGGAGGAAGGGGAAGGGGAAGGAGAAGGAGAAGAAGAAGAGGGAGAGGATGACACATTATAGTCAAACTTCCCAGTAAAGGAACACAAAATTTGTGTGATAACAGATTTTTCATCAGAAACTGCAGAAGTCAAAAAGAAATGCCATAAAATGTTTTAAGTGCCAGGTGTTGGAAGAAACAAACAAACAAACAAAGACTGTCAACCCATAATCCTGTATCCAGTAAAATGATATTTCAGTACTAGAGAGAAAATAAAGAAGTTCTCAAATAAAAAAAGTTAATGTGTTGCCAGCAAGACTACCCTAAAAAAATGGATAAAGTAAGTTCTTAAACTGAAGGGAAGCAATATGAGGAGACATCTTAGAGTGTCAGGAAACAAGAAAAAAGCATTGTAAGTAAAAAAAAAAAAAAAGTATATAGAGACGACTATCCTTTCCCTGATCTCCCAAATTGTGTCTGATGCCTAAAGCAAAAATTACAACATTGACTGATATGGTTCTAAATGTATGTAGATGAAAATTTTAAGGAAAATACATTGTTATTAAGAAAGGGGTAGGGACATATGGGATCTAATAAAAATATTAATCAAAAGAATACAGAAGTGACTATATTAATATCTAGTAATGTAAACACCAAAGCAAAGAAAATTACAAGAGATGGAGAAGGATGTTATATAACAGAACATGGAGACATTATAGAAATTGTAATTACATGTGCAACAAAAAACAGAGCTGAAAAATATTGGTATCAAAAAGTGATAAAAGTGGAAGGAGAAATAAACAAACCCCTACAATGATTCTGATTACTTCAACACCCATCTCTCAACAATTGAGAAGAGCACTAGGGAAAAAAATCAGCAAAAATATATATTCTTTTCTTTTTTTTAATTTTTTTTAATGTTTTATTTATTTCTAGGAGAGAGAGAGACAGTGTGAGCAGGGGAGGGTCAGAGAGAGAGGGAGNTCTGAGTTTTAAAATTATTTTTTTAAATATTTTTATTTATTTCTAGGGGAGAGAGAGAGAGACAGAATGAGCAGGGGAGAGTCAGAGAGAGAGGGAGATAAATCCGAAACAGGCTCCAGGCTCTGAGCTGGCAGTCAGCACAGAGCCCGACGCGGGGCTCGAACCCACGAACAGCGAGATCATGACCTAAGCGAAAGTCGGACGCTTACCGACTAAGCCACCCAGGCGCCCCGAAACAATACTCTTTTAAGTAATTCACAGATCAAATAGGAATGCTCAAAGGAAGTTTGAAAATATATATTGCACTAAATGAAAATGAAAATACAGCATATCACGTCAAAAAGAGACACACAGATCAATAGAATGGACTATGGAACCCAGAAACACCCTACATAAATATGCTTAACTGATTTTTGACAAAGAACAAAAAAAAAATCAGTGGAGAAAAATATAGCCTTTTAAACAAATGGTGCTGGAGAAATTGAGCATCCATTAAAAATAAACTTTCACCTAAGTATTACAGCTTATGTAAAAATTAACTTAAAATAAACCAGGGACTTAAATGTAAGTCATAGAACTATAAAAAATTGGGGAAACAACATCTTCAACATCTAGAGCTAGGTAATGAGGTCTTGAACTTGCCGCCAAAAATACTACCTTAAAGAAGAAATTAATATTTTGAACATCAAAATGAAAACTGCTTTGTGTAAGTCCCTGTTAAACAAATGAAGAGATAATCTACACACTAGAATACAGTTTTTGCAAACTGCCTACCTGACAAGAGACTAATGTCTAGAATAAAGAACTGTTGACAAAAGTCAACATTAAAAAGCAATCCAATTAGAAAAGATACAAAAGATGTGGAGAGACATCTCACCAAAGAGAATCTATGGATGGCAAACAAGCACAAGATAAGATTAGTAATTAGGGGATATAAATTAAAACCACAAACAGACATCACAACACAACTATCAGAATAGCAAAACCAAAAAATAATGGCAACACCAGATGCAGGAGTGGATCAAAGATGAGGGATGACTCATATTTTTGATGGGAATGTGACATGGTATAGTGACTCTGGAAGCCTCTTTGGCAGTGTCTTATCCAACTGAACAACTGACAACTATAAAACCCAACAATGGCATTCCTGAAAATTATTCCTAAAGAAACGAAAACTTATATTCACACAGAAACCTGTTCAGGAATGTGCATATCATCTTTACTTACAGTAGGCCCAAATTGGAAGTACCACTGGTATCCTTCAGTAGGTGAAAGGCTAAACAAACTGGGGCACATTCATACCAGGGGATGCTGCTCTACAATAAAAAGGAATACATGATTGAAACAGTCAAGAACCTGAATGACACTCAAGAAAACATGCTAAGTAAAAGAGCCAATGCCGAAAGTTACATACTGTGTGATTCTACTTACTTACCATTCTTACAATGGCACAATTATAGAAATGGAGAACAGATTAGTGGTTACCAGATGTTAGGGGAGGTAGGAGTGCTGAGGGCAAGAAGAAAATGGTGCAGATACAAAAGCCACACAAGAGATCTCTGTGTCAATGCAGCTGTTCTATATCTTTTTTTTTAATTTAATGTTTTATTTATTTCTGAGAGACAGAGAGTGTGTACAGGGGAGGGGCAGAGAGAAAGGGAGATACAGAATCTGAAGCAGGCCTCAGGCTCTGAGCTGTCAGCACAGAGCCTGACGCTGGGCTCGAACCTACAAACCGCAAGATCATGACCTCAGCCGAAGTTGGAGGCTTAACCAACTGAGCCACCCAGGTGCCCCACAGCTGTTCTGTATCTTGACTCTGTATCAGTGTCACCACTGGAATTATGATATGTACTATACCTTTGCAAAGCTGTTGTATTTCCATTGGGTAAACAGTAAATGGAATATCTCTGTAATATCTTTTGCAACTGCATATGAATAGACTATTACCTCAAAATAAAGAGTTCAATTAAAAAGAATTTATTATTTATTTATTTATTATTTTAGAGAAAGAGAGAGAATGAGTGGTGGAGAGAGAAGGAGAGAGGGAGAGAGAGAGAGAGAGAGAGAGAGCGCTATTCCATGACCCTGGGATCATGACCTGAGTTGGACACTCAACTGACTGAGCCACCCAGATGCCCAAAACAGAAGAATCTAAATCCACTTATAATGATCTAGAAAATGCCTGTGCAATATTACTAAATAACAACAGCAAGTTGGAGTAATATTACACAACGTAATTCCATTTCTGATTCAAAGAAAAGGACAGAGAATGTAGGAAGTTAGGCATGCATATGATTCTATAAGCAGATACATGCCAGCCTAATTATTGATGCTGTCAATTGGATGCTGATGGTTTTATTGGCGAGAGGTTCACTCTTATTTATTTATACATTTCTGTATGGCTTTAAATATTACAATACACATCCATACTTTTGCAGTTAGGAAAAATAATGTGTTAAGATCAAACTTTGTACTCTGGGCGGAAAAGTCGGTGTTTATAGTGGATAAAGTAATTGATGTGTGTTTTGTGTTTTTGTTTGTTTTGAAACCTGCATGAATAAGCAGGCATGGGGAACCCTACAGATTCTGGCCCCCTCTTATTTGGGCTATCCATGTAAATTGCCCCAGCCTTTGATATACTGTACAGAGTCCCTAGAATTTTGTGAGCTACTGTATCATATAGAATCCATAGAATCGAGGTATCTTCTTTAAAAAAATATTTTTTAATGTCTTTTATTTTATTTTGAGAGAGACAGAGAGCTAGCGGGGGAAGGCCAGAGAGAGAGGGAGACACAGAATCCAAAACAGGCTCCAGGCTCTGAGCTCTCAGCACAGAGCCCAAAGCAGGGCTTGAACCAACAGACCGTGAGATCGTGACCTGAGCTGAAGTCGGATGCTCAACCGACTGAGCCACCCAGGCGCCCCATAAGGTATGTCTACATTCTAAGACTCTTGAACAGGTATGAATCTCAGAGTTCATGGGAAGACCTGTGTGGTCTCAGGATGCGCATGACTTCACTCGTCTTTTTTCCACTAGCACCTGCTAAGAAACCACTCATATAGGCCCCTATGATTATAATTTTGTACAAGTGTAACCTGGGTCAAGGTCATTCTCATTGTGTAGGGCGCTTTGGGTCCAGGTCTAGTTTCTCTCCAAAACACCGTGTAGCCAGCATCACTGACTCTGTGGTACCCACACCCACCAAGGTATTACACAGTGTTTCCCCAAGAGAAAATTATATCCCAATTCATTGTTGTCTTCTAGATTCAGAGAAGCCTACCATTTAGCATTTCCCCAGTGAGCCTCACAAATTTAATTACACAGTTACATAACATAGTGCTCATTACAACAACAACAACAACACTGTTTTTAGGACCCTTGATGTGTACATGTTGTGCATGCATGCATGTGTATTCCTCTAACATGTGTGTGTGCCTGTATACATACATATACATATATGTGTGCATATAAGCATGCCTTATATATTTATATGTGTGTGTATACACATACACATATATACACACATATATTCTTTGTATTATTAAAACATTTTAGACTCGGGAGCAAAATGAAATAAATCCTTTCCATGGCCAAAAGTTTTTGTTTATTTCTTGTATGCTTTTTTTAAGTAAAATCCATTTCGTCTATTTCCATTACTTTCTGGAGATGGCCTTGTTGCAAAAAGGAAAGAGATACAAACAAATATACACACAGCAGGAGCAGGGCAATTCTTTCCTGTTCCACACATAATTAAAAACATAATACATTTTCTATCCTGTGGCACTATCAACTTTTCTCTAGTCGTATTTAATCCCATGACCTTGAAAGGCTTCAGTTATAATAGAAAAGGAGGAGGAGGGCTGCCGGGTTTGAGATCTTGTGAGTGGGAAGATTCTCCTATTCCAAGCCAGAGCTCTGAAAGTGAATTAATCTTTTCAGTCTCTGAAGAGGCAAGGGACCCTTAGTGTCCAAAGATGCTCAGAAATGAGTTTCTGTGAGAGGGGCAGAGCCTGGGCCTTTACAGTTATGATTGACAACAAAAGAAAAAGAAAACTTGGGGTAAATGTATGGGAGAATGGTTCAAAATCTTGGAAAGTTGGAATGGAAATCATGTCCCTTCACCTTAATGGTGGTTCAGCCTGTACCAGCACATTAGTTGGAAACGTTTAAAAGATATTGTGCAATTTCAACTTTTGGTGAAAACCCATCCAAATGTTTTCCCATTAAAGCAAATACTTTTTTTAATGCTGGGGAAAGGAAAGAGGGGAAAAAATCACCTGTAAGTCTACCTTCCACACACAATATGTTATTAACATTTAAGGGTATTTTCTTTCAGTATTTCTCAATGTATATTTTCTATGAAATGATGATTACCCCACATACCCTGGTTTAAAATCAGTTTTCTTTACTTCCTCTGTATTATCGTAGGCTTTTGTAATGATAGGGGCAGTGGGGATAAGGAAATTTGGCTTGAATATGAGTGTTTCTCATACACTTACTGCCTGACCTTGCACAAAGTTTTAACTAAAATTCTATTTATTTATTTTATAATTGCAGCAAGAATAATGCATTCCCTGTAAGATTAATGGGATCAGAACATGATAAAATGCCTATAATATGCTTTTCACAATTCCTGGTACACAGTGAGTAGGAAAATTATTTAAAATAATAACATGATTTGATATATCTATTCTAGTTCATTCGATGACTGTGTAATAATTTAATTAAGCAAATCTTATCAAATCTTTACTTTAAAAATAATCATTAGAGTCTTATGTATCTGGGAGGGAGAGGGGAAAAAAAGAAAAAATGTTATTTATCACTTCCTTGTATTTGTGATTATTATTTCCTTAGGAGAGTTTCCATGAAGTGAGATCACTGTTTCAATAGTTATTCTCTTTTTAATAGATCTTAATACATGAGAACTTTGCTTGCTTTCTGGAGCTCATCAACCAGCTCCTTACATCAAAAACATATCAGCACAGGGGCGCCTGGGTGGCTTAGTCGGTTAAGCGTCCGACTTTCACTTAGGTCATGATCTCGCGGTTCGCGGGTTCCAGCCCCGCGTCGGGCTCTGTGCTGACTGCCAGCCCAGAGCCTGGAGCCTGTTTCAGTCTGTGACTCCCTCTCTCTCTGACCCTCCCCTGCTCACGCTGTCTCTCTCTCTCTCTCCTAGAAATAAATAAAACATTAAAAAATTAAAAAAAAAAAAACATATCAGCACATATCTCTCAGATGCCCTCAGAAAGAATGAATGCTTATGTCCCTAAAATCAATACGTCTTCATCATTGAAAATGTGGCCATTGTTTTTATTATTCTAATTTAATAATATTTTATAATTGGACTTGTTATGTAGATGTAATCAAATCCCTTATGCACTTTTTGAATTATTCTTGCCCAAATGCTCTCTTATTATCAATAGATGCATATTCGATTTGAGCATTGATCACCATTTTACACTCACACCTTCTAGTGCGATCTGACCAGCACTTCAAGGACATTATTAAATGTCTTCTAGATAGAGAGATTAAATGTAGACATATCTATTCTTGATTAGGTGTATTATTTGTCCTTGTATTGACCTGGCAGATGTGTTTATACACAGCATCATAAATTGTTAATTTTACTTAACAAATAATTAAGCTCACTTACCAAATAATTTATAATAAAATCTGTCTAAGTTCTGTGTCCAATTATAGTATCAGCAAACCACCTCAATTCAATGAAGGGAGGGGAATCTCAAAACACTTACTTAAATTTTAATGGTAAAGACTCCAATTTTTTATGCTGCTTGTTCATTTCACTTTTTAAAACAGTCACAGTGTTATTCTGCTTTCTATCTCTGTGGATTTATTTGTGCCATTTTCTCTGCCTGAACCGCCCTCCCAGCAAAATCCTGCTCACCGTCCAAAACGTGAGTCCAACAGCTCCTTTCCTGTGCAGATTCCTGTGAGCTTCTCCAAGCAGTCAAGAGCCATGCTCGGTTCCTCCACTGTACCTATAACTTACACAGTTTGGAATTACTGAATTTCAATAATCAGTCCCTCTGTTATCCCAAGAGATTCTTGAGGGCAGGAATTGGCTCATCAATCTATGTACTCCTTACATATCAAATCAATGTTTGCCTTTGAATGTGTCCTGTAAATATTTATGTGGCTTCATTTAGAATTAGGGGGACTGTATCAGTCTCTCCAAGTATTTGGCAATAAATGGAGTCCAGTCTCTCCTGATCAGCAATACTTTACTTAAGTTTAGCTTCTGTCACAGCTCTGTCCCCTTCCAGGGCCATCTAAGGCAAACCAGCATGTTCTCATGCTATAGTGGCTACCATATTCCAATGGTTGTGTACATTTGTGTAATTTTTCCATTTGTCTAATGGTGGTTATTGAGTACAGCCAAGTCATGTGGAAATTTTTACTATTTAGGGATGGGTAATCTGAGAACCCAAAGGAAGACAGCTATATCAGACTGCTGGTGCTAAGCTGAGGTCAAAGGCTTTGTTGGCAATATTAATACTTCCATGTCTGCTGATATGGTCATATGATGTGAATTGTTTGGTCCTGGTAAGAGGGATGCAAGCAGAAACCTGCTGGGATGCAAGAGTATTATTACATAATGTTGCAGTGGTAAACAATTTTTAAGTTAATTATATTGGTCCGTTTATTTTTTTAGTTAGGCTTAATGCAACCATGAAGTTTCCATGACTTCACTGGAAATTATGTGGCTAATTAAAACCCTGTTTAATGAAAACCTAGAATTGTCCCTTTTAAGTTCATACTGCACAGGTCCCCAGGTGTTATAACAATGCAAAGATTATTCCGAGGAAGGTGACTGTTTGTTGAATGAGTGAATGAATGAATGATCCAGTAAATTATAGCACTGCTAAAACTAGTAATTAACTGTGCATAATCTGGTGTCATTTTTTTTCTACCTGTCTCATCATACTTATCCATTTAGTATGGCATTTCTATTTCAGAACAAGTACCCCATGGATGTTTTTATCTAAATAATGAAATCATTTAAAACTGTATTTGTGCATCTTGAAAGTATTTTTCTATTAGAAGGAAATCTCCATGAAGCCAGAAATCTATTTTTTAGATTCTATATCTAGGGAATCATAAAGAAGAGACTCACAGTGGGAGGTCAGTTACTTATTGAGTCAGTAGACAATTAGATTCAAAAAGAAAACTGGACCTTGCACATAGGACAGCAATGGATTCATCAGCGTAACAATGGTGCTTGATTTACTTGCTCAGCTGTGCTAATGGCTGCCTGCTTGTCACAGTACCAATCAGATTGATGGTACCATGATCTAAATTTGCACTTATGACATCAAAATGACCAGACTGATTATTCAGTGGTCTTTTGTAGGCTACATTAACAGGAATATAGTCATGAAACTATTGTTTAACAATTGCTTTTTATTTATTTAATTGAGATAATTTCCTTTTAATGCCATTGGATAATTTTTTGACTATGTTAAGATTTATTTTGACCTGTAACACAGGGAAGATGTCAGGCAAACTACACACCCACAGGCACAAGCTAATTCTGCTATCCACAAACAGGAGGGAAGAAAGATTGTGGGTAGGACTAGAATCCCATAAGAATAGAAAACTCAGTCATAAATAGATGGGATCTCTTCATTCTCCCAGGAAAAACCATAGCCTTGTTTGGGCACCTTTCAACAGATTCATTCAGACCTACCCAATTATCAGGATAATTACCACTACTTAACATTAACTGTGAAATCCATTCACAGCAACACCTAGATTAGCGTTTGATTAAATAACAGGGGACTAGGGCCAAGACAGATTGACACATCAAAAAAGCCGTCACATCTTTCCTTTTTCAATGTTAATTTTATTTTTAAGAGAGAGAGAGAGAGACAAAAGCAGGCTCCAGGCTCTGAGCTGTCAGCACAGAGCCTGATGCGGGGCTCGAACTCATGAACTGCAAGATCATGACCTGAGCCGAAGTCAGATGCTTAACCAACTGAGTCATCCAGGTACCCAAACCATCACATCTTTCTCTGCCAGCCCTGAGACTCCCTTCCCAGAGACTGGGGACACAGGGAAGGGAATCCTGTTACCTAAAACAGCCATCTCATAAAGTGTTCTCTGTTCCCCACAGTAATCCTACCTAAATAGTCTCCTCACCCAGGGAGTGCTATTGTTCCCACAGAGTAGGGATTTCTGCCCATTGGGTTTTTCTGTTCATCCTGAGATAGCTCCTTCTGCCCCTAAAGCAAGGGTCCTCAACTGCTAGTTGGTGACCAGTGAGAGAGTCCCAGGGGCATGAGATGAACAAATTTATCATAAAATTTATGTGGACAGGTGTAGGCCATAATACAGCTAAAATATAAAAAAAATAGTGTGATGAATCACGAGTGTATATCAGTCCTGTACAACTATAGGGAGAGTGTGTTATTAGTAGAGAGCTAGATACAGAGATCAGCGGGACAGAATTAAGATGAAAGAAATAGACCTAAATATATATAGTCCACTAGCTTTTGGCTAAGATGCAAAAGCAATTCAGTGGACGAAATATAGCCTTTTCAAGAAATTGTGCTGGAAGAATTGGACATACACTCACACACAAAGTGATCATTTATCTAAACCTCAATCCTTATGCAAAATTTAACTCAATCACAGACTTAAATGTAAGATTTAATGTCACTTTTTTTTTTAGAAATGAGATATCACTACACAAAACAAAAACTAATTAAAAAAGTAGTGAAAACACTAAATGCTGTATGTAAAGCATTCAAAGAAACTATACTGTTCATATCCTGTCGGTGGGAATGTAACATGGAACAGCCACTATGGAAAATAGTTTTGTCAATGTCTTGTAATCTCAACATGCAACTACCGCATTATTAGTACAATTCATTCATTAGAGCCCAAACCAAAATAAATAAATAAATAAATAAATAACACCAAAGTCCTTCAACATGAATGGTTAGACACGCTGGTATATCTATAATTTCGAGTGTACTCTAATCTTTGTACACAAGACAACGTGTATGAACCTCAAGGTCATTATTCAGAGTGAGAAAATGTCAATCCTAAGTGGCTGCATTTTATATAATTCCACTTATATAAAATTCTTAAAGTTTTAGATAGAGAACTGGTTAGTGGCTGGCAGGGGTCAAGGAAGTAAGTGAGGGGTGACATGGTTGTGCTGAAAAAGAGCCTTATCCGGAAACCTGGTGGGGTTGAGACAGTTCTGGCTCTGGACTGCATCAACATCAATATCATGTTTGTGATATCCTACTACACTTTTGCAAGATATAGCCATTAGGGGAAACCATAATGAGCACAGGGATGCCTGTATATATTACATACAACTGCTGTAAATCCACAATTTTCTCAAAATAAAACGTTTAACAGAAAGCAGTCACATTAATCAAATGTTTTCACTCATTCTGCTGAGCTTCAGCTTCTGGAAATACAAAATGATATGAGAATTGGGGTTATAAATTTTTGTTCACAGTATTAGTTCCAATATTATAAGCCACATATTTTGATACACTAATATTTATTAAGCTAATAATATTCTGTATTTTCATATATACTTCTCTGATCCTCACAAAAACAGTAAATAATATGTTTTTCATGTCAAAAAATGAGAATAATATAGTCTTATGTTAGAGAAAAGGAAGCAGGTAGGAATGTATTAGATGAATTCAAACAGCTGATTATGATCAAAGATAAAGAATCTGCACCTGGAGTTTTGATGCTGAGTCTAGAGTTTCCTAACCACAGAAATGACTTAGTACTCTGGGAAAGAAAGAAAGGAAAAAAAGAAGGCAGAAAGAGAGAGAGAGATAAAAAGAAAAGCAAAGAGGGAAGGAAAAGAAAGAAAGAAAGAAAGAAAGAAAGAAAGAAAGAAAGAAAGAAAGAAAGAAAGAAAGAAAGAAAGAAAGAAAAATGTTAAAATCTTCGAAAACAAAGAGAAATTATATTGCTGTTCAATTTCAGCTTTAAAAGAATAACAACTTTCCAAAGTCCTGTTTTATTTGGTGATCTGGGTTTGTAGTTTCCTGATAATTCCCAGGAAATTCTGCCTGTGGTAGCAGAACGTAGTAAGGCAACATGCACTTATTCAAGAATCCATGGGAATGATGCACCCACAAATTGATTTCCAGTGAATATGATCTGTTTTATATCCATAAAATACCTAAGACAAGAGTGCCTGGGTAGCTCCGTTAGTTAAGTGTCCGACTTTGGCTCAGGTCAAGATCTCACGGTGAGTTTGAGCTTCATGTCAAGCTCTGTGCTGACAGCTCAGAGCCTGGAGCCTGCTTCGGATTCTGTGTCTCCTCTCTCTGCCCCTCCTCTGCTTGTTCTTTGTCTGTCTCTCTTTCTCAAAAATAATAAACATTAAAAAAAAAACCCCAAGACTAAGAAAGCCAAAGAACATAATACAGATATGCATTCAGATTGTCAAGAAGTGGAATTAGATTGCTGAAAATACATAACTCAGAGTCCTAAAAGACACGTTTATAAAATATGCAAAAAATTCCCATTCCATATGCATTGTGAAGAAGCAGACAGTATGTTTCTTCTTCTTGTTGTTCTCAATGACATTCGGGTGAGTAAACAAACACCCGCGTGCGTGCGCGCGCGCACACACACACACATTTGTTATTTAGACAGCAAAAGACTTAGGATGTAAGGCAGGGAGAAAATTGGTGCATACGTGGGTGGAGATCAATGGACAGATATTTTGGATAGATGAACAAAGGTAGGCATGTTTTTCAAATGCAGAAACCAAACAGAGATGGCGTCAAGTGCACCCTACGTAGAGAAGCACTTTTATGTTGGGGAAAAGTGAAAAATACAGTTGATTCGAAAAACTGGGTATAAATTGGGGAGAATTATTTGATAAGATTCTTGCCAGAGGTACCTGAGTGGCTCATTTGGTTAAGCTACTGCCTCTTGATTTCAGCTCAGATCATGATCTCACAGTTTGTGAGTTTGAGGACCATTTCAGGCTTCCCACAGACAGTATGGAGCCTGCCTGAGTTTTTCTCTCTCTCTGTCTCTCTCTGCCCCTCCCCTGTTTGTGCTCTCTCTCTCAAAATAAATAAATAAACTTATTATTATTACTTTTTTGCCAAAGTGGAGCATGTGATAATTATTAAACTAAAATCATGATTCTGGAGTCCTTAACAATTCATTCACTTAACTATATTTTGGATGACAAGTAAATGAATGGAGATATCTTATGCTGATGTGAAAATAGCCCTGGGAAAGGAATCCACAGATATCGTGTTTTAATCCTTCCCTCCCTGTCCAGCGAATGAATGTTGCAAAATCACATGCCCTATTTACATTTGGGGTCATTTTTTGAATGAAATTAAGGAATTGGAGAGGATTTTCAAAACTCCTTCCATGTCTGATCTGTCAAATCAGACTACTGAGTTAACGCTATTTCTTTTTAATCTGTTTTAGAGGTTTCTACATGCCTCAGCTACCCTTGAATGTTGGTTTCCTTCATTTTGTCTCAGGTTTTCCTCCTATCTCATGTTCCCTCTGGGTGCTTTCACCCTATTTTCATGCTTTAATTAGCCTTTGCTATCAAATATTTCAAATATGTATCCTTAACTCAAATCTCTCCCAGCTACCTAAGAACATCTCTCCTTGGAGATTTCATCTTGGATACAATATTTCTAACTACTAATTTAACTCTCTCTACCCACCACAAATGTAAAGCTTTGTATTTCTCTACTTTCAATTTATAGCGGAAGGCCTGCAATATGGCAGATACCCAAATAAGTGTTTACTTATATTACATTTAAGAAAATAGCAGATTTTATTCTGAGTATAGAAAGAAAATATTAACAAAGTTGTCCATATCTCAATTATACCTCAGGTCTATATTATTATTCACTTTTCTACTGAAGTGAAGATCAAAGATAACATATTTCTCCCCCAATTTAAAGTTAAGGAGGTTGGAAGTATAGTGCTATATTCTGACCCAAAGAACATTCTTGCATCCTCAAAGGGTTTTGAGGTTCTCTATTATCTCTCTTTTGCCTGAACAGTATTTTCAGCGTTGGAAAATCTCACGGGATATAACTTTAGCACTAGCTCTACAATAACATTTTACAATGGACATCAAGAAGACACTAAAAACAACCAAGAATAATTCAGTGTTTTATTATCTAAGGAGAGACTATTGCTAAGGTAACTCCCCCATGTACACTAATTAAATGTGAATTCTCTTGAATTCCCAGTAGAATTTCCTATAGTCAATTACAAATTCATTCAGCTCAATCATTTTTTAACCCTTTGTCCAATATACTAACAGATTAATGGAAGAGAGAATTAAAAACAAAACCATCCAAATCACATTTGCATTTGGAATTGACCAAAGTTGTATTCTATATCCAGATACAATATTAAATGACTTCCAATTTAGGTTAAACACTAGTTTCTATCACTCATTGTTTCTATAGGTGGGTCACTTTTCAAACCTAATAGTGTAACATACTCTTCCTGCCTTCAAACACTATAATTAGACTTTTTTAAATATGATAGATATTTGCACAGTGTTTTAGGAGAGGCCCTGGGCTCAGTGATTTACATGTCCTGCCCTTTACTTCTTTATTTATCCCCACTTCACAGATGAAGGCTGTGCTCATGGGAGAAGGTAAAAGAATCATTATTTGAACCCATGCCATTCTGAGAAAAAACAAGCTCTTTTCATCACACAAATACCAAAACCCACACCCATACATGCAAAAAAGAAAAACAAATCAAAAATTACACTTCCACAAACATTTTCCCTCTAAAAAATGTTACTTTGGGAAAATGGATTTATTCAAACATCTGTGGGCACTCTTTTTAAAGGACTTTTTAGAGACAGTCTACCAACTATAGAATTAGAACCACAAACAGAAAGAGTCATAACTCCATAGCCATATTTCACTTTTGACAAAATGCTTCATCAACTTTGATAACTGATCTTTTCCTCCTGTCTTACTTCCAAATGTCATCAATTTCCATAATCAAACACTTTCACAACGTTGATTGGTTTAAGCAGGGACACTTGTTGATTCGGAATGCAATTGTAAAGAGGAATCCCCCCAAGTTTTGAGTTATAGAGGTGCTTTGAAATAAGTGGATAACCTCTTATGTTATTTTTTTTTAATCTATACTGAAAATACTACAGTATTAAATACATTTGGGGAAATAGAAAATCACAACCTATCATATATTGGCCCAAAACCTCAGTACAATAATTATATTTGAGTCAGGAAAATCATCTTTTCATCTCAGTTCTGTTACCCAGTGGTAATGAATTGTAAGAGTTTGTGGAAAGAATCAAAGATTCCCATCCAGCCCCTTTATGGTAATTTTTAACATGCATCAAATAATTATAATACCAGCCTTATGGGTTAGTGTAGGTTAAGTGAGAATAAACATGAATATTATTTGGATATTCTAGCACAGGATATTTTATATGGATGAATGTTTTACCTATGGATGCATTAAGTAATATGCACATTTTTATGTTGGGAGATACTGATTTTTAGATACATAAACTATAAAATTTTGTCTAAAAAAGTCATTAGGATGGATAGATGTGCAAGGGGATCTTTTTCTTTTTTTCCACAATCTCACCAGACTTTAAGAGTGATTCCCAAATTGCTTTTGGGCTTAGACTTTCTATCATGCACTCAAATGAAAAGTCTTCTTCTAGCAGAATCACCTAGCCCTGCTGAAGGTATGACCACCATGCCTCTGATTTATGTGCTCCCTAAGTTTCCTAAAATTTACCCATGCTGAAATTCTCACCTAAGTTCCACATAGTCCTGTAAGATGATTCATGATGCAATGAAGCTGATAGGTAAGCACCAATCATGGGAAGTTTAATTCACTTGCGTTAAGCCTTGTGTTTGGTTTCATTCAGAACAAGAATTCATGTCCATACAACAATAGTTATAGAGGCCCCTCCCTCCTGCCCCATAAAATGGGCAGTGCTTTGATTGCCACTGTTTTTGTAAGATGAATGAGGAAGACATTACCTTTCTGAATCATGTCTCAGACCTTTTCAGGGCAACACCAAATGCATTCTTACTTCCCATTAACGGCATTTACAACAGGAATTCTTTACTCCTGTATTACTATTTTTTTAATGCTTGTTTATTCATTTTGAGAGAAACAGAGAAGGGGGAAGAGCAGAGAGAGAGGGAGAGAGAGAATCCCAAGTAGGCTCCACACTGTCAGCACAGAGCCCGCTGTGGGGTTCAATCCCATGAACTGTGAGATCAGGACCTGAGCCAAAAATCAAGAGTTGGATGCTTAACTGACTGAGCCACCCAGGCAACTCTACTCTTTTCTAAAAACAAACTTAATTCAGTGTGCACTTTATAATGAACTTGGTCAATTATTTGAATGGCTAATATTCTTTGAAATAAATCATTAAAGTGAAACATTTGAGGGGCACCTGGGTACCTCAGTTGGTTAAGCATCTCACTTCAGCTCAAGTCATGACCTCATGGTCTGTGAGTTTGAGCTCTGCATGGGGGTCTGTGCTGACAGCTCAGAACCTGGAGCCTGCTTTGGATTCTGTGTCTCCATCTTTCTCTGCCCTCCCCCCCTGCTTGCACTCTGTCTCTCAAAATTGAAAAAAATGTTAAAAAATTAAAAAAAAAATAAAGTGAAACATTTGCCCTTGTGCTTTATGTCTAGCTGTATCATCTCTTCCATGTGTCACCTTGACAACATAAATGAACTTATCTGGTGAGATGTCTATTATTTTCTTTAGTGTGTTATCTAGATAAGTAAACACAGTCTCAGGAAATTTGAATACTTAGCCACAAAGCTAGGAAGCAGCAAAGCTGGCATTTGAATGTGAATGAATCTGGCATGATTTTTTTGCTCTGTTTAGTGCACCCTGAGACCATGTCCACTCGCCTTCAATCATGAAATATGGAAGACAATCTAGAGTCTTATGATTTATCTTTTGGTTTTCTGTATTATGAGGTTTTATTTCTTTTCTTCTTTTGCAACACTCAGCTCCAGTTATTCCAAACAAATCAGGACCCTTTACTATACTAGATTTATTAATCTATTTGTCCACTTTTCCTGTATATGTTTCCTGAACATCCATTATGAGCCAGGCACTAAATTAGACACTAGAGAGGAAAGGAAGATATCTATTTTTAAAGACTTCACAGTTGAGTAAAGTACAGACAAATGAATCAAATATCAGTCACTGTGCTGTGGAGTGATCGATGTAAGCACAGGGGGCTGTGAGGATGCATAGTTGTGTTCAACACACAAACTAAATCAAGAGAACAAAACAAAGTGAACCTCATAAAATATCATTTAATTAGGAATACATTACATTTAAATGTTAAATCATCAATTAGAAACCTGACAACCCACGATTTTCCTGAAAATGTTGGTCATGGAAGAGGTGTGGTGCTTATTCGATAGCCTGAAAGAAAGGAGACTTTATATTGTATATTTGTGTGAATATCGACCAGACATTCAAAGGAAGACAGAATTAGAAAATATACACAAATATTTATGGTAGATTCCATTGCTTGTACATGTTTTCTTAAATAAATCCTTCAGAAAAATGTCTCTACTAGATCAATCAAAAAAATTTCCTCTAAATCTGTCCTCAATGCACTTTCCTTACTTCATTATATTCTTTTGATGATAAAACCTACATTCATTCCTCTCTTAATGTTTTATTCTTGGCTTTGGGTTCAACTTAGAAGCCTTTCTCTATATTTATGGAAATTTCACTGGTTCACAAAGGTCTAGCTCAACATTCAACTAGTATTGATTGGGTCTTCAAATAATGTACCAAGTGCTACACTAGAATTTTGAATTCGAGAGATGAGCAAGACAGCTTGGTCCTGGTCCTAATAAAACTGTTTTACTTGGTGATTGATTCGGACATCATGTCACTACCCAATTCTCTGACTCCAACTGTAAGAAGTTCTATGAAGAAAATCAGAGTGAAATGGGAGGGTGCTGATATACCATTAAGAGTTAGGAGTAAATGCCTTTAAAAGTTAGCTTTTGAACAGAACTTTGAAGTATAGATTGAAATTAACTTGGTTGAGAAGGAATACTATGTGATAAGATCCTAGGTTGGAAGAACCCATAGGAAATTATTGCTTTTGGATTGCCACAGTGGCTGACACAAGCTTATACTTGTCAAGAAGTATAAGCCAGATTACACATGGTCTTATAGACCAAGGTTAGGTCATGAAGGATATTTACCCTAATGAAATTTAATTTATTGATGATTTTTAAAAGTACATTTATAATTTTATGATATACATATATATTGTTTATGGAGATAAATATGAGTTGGTAGGTGTATGGGCTGATGTTGAGATAAGAAGAGAGAAGAATATTTTTACAGTGCAAGAGAGAAAAGTATTTTATTCTACACTAGGATGTGGCATTGGAAATGGGAAAAACTGATAGAACTGAAATCTTTTAAAAGGTAAATTTGACAGTAAATATTCATTAATTGGATATGATAATAAAGAAAAGTACAAAAAAGAAGATCATAATCTGATTGTTTGCTTGCACAATTGATTGACAGAATGCCAGTGACATAGAGTGCATTGGGTTAGGGATAAAGAGTGTAAGTTCAACGCTTTTCAAAAAATTAAGATGTTATTTTTTAAAGCAGTATTACACAGCATAATTGAAAGGGTAGTACAGAGATTTCCCAGATACCCTCACTTCCATATGTCTATAACCTCCCCTGCTATCAATATTTCTCACCAACATGGTACATTTGTTGCAACTGATGAACCTAGCTTAACCCTTCATAATTACCCAGAATCCATAGTTTATATTATGGTTCACTCTTGGAGTTGTACATTCTATACAACTATACATTCTAGGGCAAATGTATAATGATATGTATCCACATTGAGGCATCATAGTGAGAATTTTCTCTGCCCTACACATACTCTGTCTTTCGCCTATTCATACCTCCTTTTACTCCCTGACCTCTGGATATTATGATCCATTTACCATCTCCATAATTTTAGCTTTTCCAGTGTGTTCTATAGTTGCATCATATAGTATGCTTTTTTTTTATCAGCTTTTTTTCATTTAGTAATATATATTTAAGTTTCTTCCATGTCATTTCACAGGAGTTCAACTTTGAATATGTAGAGTTTGAAAACTCTACTATGAAAATTCCAAGTAAAGACATTGAGTGGGATTTTAAAATCTGGAATGTAGAAAAAGAGGTCTGAAATAAGGCTATAAAATGAGGGAATTGTAAGATGGAAATTAGAATCAGGAGGATGGAAGATGATCCTATTAGTTATTATAGTAGGAAGAAAGGAAAATAAATTGATTATAGTTTGTCCAACCTGGATTATGTAAACTGAAGTTTAAACACCTGTGCTACCATGTGTATTTGACCATGTGCAATGTTTCTTAACATGCAAACACAATTCTGAGGATTGTCTTTCACACAACTCTGGAATTCATCATTGTATTACAAAATTAGAATATTTCACTAATAAATGTGAATTTTATATATATTCAAAATACATTATTCACAATAATGGAAACCATGTCTTCTGCCCTGAGAAGACACACACAAAGCAGAAAAATATATGATCTCACAGAACCAAGCATCAATGGGTGTGATTCATATCCCTAGTAGTTACTTCGCCAGAACCTTGGTCCCTGTTTCCCTTCCTCCAATTAAATAAAGAAACAAAACTGTTATTATCAGAGAAGGGAGTTATAAGTATATAAAAGGGAAAAGGGAAAAACTAATCCTGTGGTGTTGGATTGGAATTAAAGCTATCAGTATGCGCTCAGGATGTTTAAGATAGAAGATAGAAAATGATACATGATAGATAGATGATAGATAAGAGATAGATAATAGTAGATAGATAATAGGTAGATACCTAGATATATGAAAGATGACAGATGATAGATAGATACATACATACATAGATACATAGATAGAGAAATAGATAATAGATAGATAATGTCCTAGCTTTATCAACTTAGAGGGCCTAGAAGCAATGACATCCCTATCGTAATGAGAACATCAAGCACCTCATTTTCATTTCTTTTTCTTTTTTAAGTTTATTGATTTATTTTGAAAGAGAAAGGGAGAGAAAACTTGTGCATGAGTGGGGGAGGGGGTAGAGAGAGAGGGAGAAAGAGAATCCCAAGCAGACTCCATGCTCAGTGCAGAGCCTGACACTGAGCTCAATCTCATGACTCTGAGATCATGACCTGACCCCAAATCAAGAGTCAGTTGCTTAACCAACTAAACTACTCAGGAAACCCTTAATTTCTAAATAAATTCTCTAGTAATAGGAAAGAGAGCTTTGATTGATAAATGGCTGGTTTCAGGTTGTATTTAAGAAATACAGATGAATCAGGAAGGTCTCCATTCCAGAAACTTCAGAATTTCTTAAAGAATGATGGAAACTTGTTAGAAGGGCTTCAGAATCAATTGATGCTCTTCATGGTGCCACAAATGTTCAAATATAGGATGAATTGTTCATCAAAATAATAATAGTAATGGATGATAATGAATTCAATAAAATAAGAATCCATGAGTCTACTGAGAGTGCCAGAATCCAGCTCCAGCTGGGTCTAGGCGTCCCTGAAGAATGGACGGTGTCAGCGAGAGAGAGAGTGAGAGAGCCCTGAGATCCTTTCTGATCACCAGGCAGGCATCTCTGTCCTGTCAGTTTTGGTGTCTTTATTTGGGTCAAATGTTAACATGGTATCAGAAAATGGAATTTTTACAATGGATAGTTCTCTGTGATAAGATATTTTTGGAAAATGTACAGAAACAGGTTTTACAGAAGTATTCTTGCAGAACTGCCCCAATTATAGTGAGGCTGAGTAACTAAGAAAATAACAGGGTGTTCACATTTTAGTAACACTAAGATTAATTCATAGGTTTGTAAATACTCTTATCCATCCTCATCAAAGCTGCCAGGGTAAGGGAAGGTGTTTGTGGAATGTAGACCTTAGGAAAGGGGCCTCTATACGTCATCAGTTAGCAAAGGTATATGTGATAACTTACGTTCTGCCCTTATCTTTTCCTTCTCTCTAAGTTAGGCTCTTTGTCTCCAGGCAAGACTTAATTGTCCAGTTATATTCTTTATGGTACCAGAGAGCCAACCATACCTTTAAAGAGTTTAGCTCATTTCCAATACATAGAATAACCTCTTTGAGTGCATTTACCTTTGTGCCTAGTTTTATGATTTCTTGAATAGCTAGTGCATGGGAGAGATTTTTGGTTAGTTGATTTACATGTTGAGCTGTATGAACCTCTTGGACTAATGCAACCGTAGAAATGGAATTGTACATGTTAAGGTCAATCTTTTATGAGTAACGGTCATTAGCCTGTTCATAGCTCAAGGGAAATTATTGAGGGAAACGACCTGCTGGCACCATGATGTCTGTTCCCATAATCGAAAGAAGAAGTTCCCACAATAAGTCCCTTCACAAGGTGTAATCATCATATCAGGACCAGAATAAGGGGACAAGTCACTCCTGAAACCAATCAACAAGGTGCCTTGGGGGTCAGTGCTCAAGCAGAAATAATTGAGTGGGGGTGGATATCGGTCGTCATCTGATTGGTGAGAGACCATGCAAACTTGCTTTAACCTCACCAGGAGCTTTCTCGACTAGTGGGCTCAGAATGGCTCCCAGCATGACAGACATACATATATTCCTAATATAATAATACTCTTCCTTTTACGAAAAAGGAAATTAATAAGTATAGAAGGTATAATGGAATTAAAAATCATTATTTGGCCACAACTGTAGAAAGAATTGCTTGAGTCAAGAATCAACAGTGATTTATACTAATGGGCCAAAGTTTGAGGAGTAACAGGGTATTTTCAAAGTCCATCCTTATAAGATGTTTATTAATTACAAATGTAAAATAAAAGCTTTCATATGGATAGGGCTGACAGACACTGCCAAACCAAGTTTAAGGCAACATTATGTGCCTTCTGACCCAGTGAACTGAGAAAAACACAATATCACTTCTCTAATATTGTTGCCAAAAAATAACTAATTTTGATTTTATAATAAGGAAACAATAAATACTCTCAAACTGAGAGTGATTTTATAAAACAACTTGCTTTTACTCTTTTTTTTTTAAAGTTTATTTTATTTATTTATTTATTTATTTATTTTTACAAATAGTTTATTGTCAAATTAGTTTCTACATAACACTCAGTGCTCATCCCCAAAGTGGCCTCCTCCATGCCCATCCCCCCCTCCCCCCCATATCCATCAGTCCTCAGTTTTTGTCAGCATTCAAGAGTCTCTCATGGTTTGCCTCTCTCCCTTTCCCCCACCATTTCCGCCCTTCTTCTCCCGCTTGTTCCTCCGTCAAGTTCCTCCTAATCCTCCTATACGTGCAAACATATGATATTTGTCCTTCTCTGCCTGACTTATTTCGCTCAGCATAACACCCTCAAGGTCCATCCATGTTGCTACACATGGCCAGATTTCATTGTTTCTCATTGCCATGTAGTATTCCATGGTATAGATAAACCACATCTTCTTGATCCATTCATCTGTGGATGGACACTTAGGCTCTTTCCATGTTTTAGCTATTGTGGAGAGTAACTTGCTTTTACTCTTAAAAAATAGCAAATATATTAAGGTATATATTAATGTAAAGAAAGATTCAAAACTTTTCTATATTAAAGAAAAATAAAGACATAAAAGCCAAATGCAACACAATTAGGATTTAATTTTGTGATAAAGCTCACTAGTTACAAAACCAGCAAAGTTTTGATAAATTCTCTTTATAATAGTATTGTATCAATATTAATTTTGGATTTTGATAATTTTATTCTAGTAATGTAAAGTTTATGTTTTAGAAAACACTTACTAAAATATTTAGAGATTAAGGGAAATTATGCATTCAGAAAAATTATGCACATATATGTTGAGAAAAGGGGAAATAGAGTAAGCTGTTGGAATGTTGGGGATTCTAAATGCACAGTGTAAGAAATTATTTTTGCTATTCTTACTTTTTCTGCAAGGCTGAAATTACATCAAAGTAAAAGTTAAAAGAAAAATTTATGGTATATTTTTATGACTTTTGTAGTGTACGCTCATTGTAAGAAACTTCAAATATAAAAAGTATGTAAAAGAAAAATAAACACCTATTATCTCACCACTAACATGATAATTACTAACACTTTAATAATTACATTCCAGTCTTATATTTTTCATAGAAAAACATACACATATTTATAGAAAAATTCAATACTGAGTTTTCATTTAACAATAAAAAATCATCCATCCAACTTGTTAAATATTCTTACACATTTTAATGAATGTATAATGGTCTATATTTCAGATGCATTGTAATTCATTGAATCATCCTCCTCTTCAATGTTTAGATTATTCTCATTTTTAGAATTATGTATAATACCATGATAAAAACATAATTATTGATGACATTTTGTATGCATTTATTATTCCTCTAGGATTTGTTTTTAAGAGAGGAGTTCTATATAAATCATTTTATACCCCCTGAAAATTATAAGTCACATTTTTCCAGTCTATTTACCATTTCTCTGTTTTCATGGTTTTTATCATGTTTATTTTCCCACCTTCTCAGCAAATGTCCATACCTCCAAAGCACAGAGGAAAAAAAATACACCTCCCATTTTTTAATGACCAGCCTACTGACAGATTCATGCTTTGCCGATTGTCCTCTTTTCTTCTGGTTACAACAATAGAGTTGCCCTTTCTTGTATTCAAGGTCAATTCCTTCACAAGTCCTTTGCACCTGATAATTTCCTGTCTTTTCAAGAACCTCAAATATTGACTGTCCCTTCTATGTTCCTCACATTCGCTTTAAGTATTCAATATTTAAATCTACTTAATTCTGTTCTTATATGACAAATAGAATGGCCTTTAAAGTCAAAATTTATTGAACATTGTCTATACTGTCTTTATTTTATATCATTTCATTTCTCAACTGACTCCAATTTGCTTTTGTCCCAATTACAAGCGAGTATTAGCTTTTCCAAAGATCACCAATTTCTTCCTTTCCCAAAGAGCTAACGCATACTTTTTATACTTCATCTCACTTGCTTTTGTGATAGCTTTCAACATTATTGAGCACGAATTTCTCTTTTTACTCGGTATTTCCCTACCAGGCAATCTCATCTGAACTTATAATTTTAATTATCATTGACATACTGACAACTCCCAAATATTATTTTCCACCTTAATTTCTCCATTGATAAATATACTTTCTGCATATACGATAAGAATGTCTTCAAAGTCCTTCTATGTCTATGATGAGGAACATCATAGCCACATAACATTATAAATGTCTGTTCATAGCTCAGGTGAAGCTTGACAAATATTGGTCAGATGTTCTCCAAGTAATGTCTCAGAGATCCAGTCTCCTTCCACAATGTCCCTCTGCTATTTTGGAGTCATAGCCCCTCAAACTGTGCACAAGAAATAAAGAGTTAGAGTGGGAGGTCACAGAGAACCTTACAGGCACTGAAAATATAACTTTGGTTATCTTACATGTATCCATATTTGGTTGGCCAGGACTGGCGTTTCTTAGATTGTAACGTACTGAGAAAAAGCAGTTCTTAGTTACTCAGGAGGAAAAGGAAATGTGGTAAATATATTGTCTCATCTGCTGTCCCCCAAATGCAAGACATGAAAACCTTTTCCTCCCAATCATGTACTCACCCAGGTCACTTACCTAAATAATTGGTAGCATCATATAGCCAGTATTACAAACCAAAAACTAGGAATTACTCATGAAACCTTGTTTCAGCAGCTCCCATATCTGCTCGAGCACTAGGTCTTCCTTTTACCTTTTACATATTTTTCTAATATGTCCGCCTTTTTCAATTTCTACATTTTCCACTCTGCCTAAATCACCAGTTGGTGTCATTTAGATTGACATATACTCCTTTTGTTTTCACACATTCACTATTCAATTTATCAAATGCATCCTACATCCAGTTGCCAGTTTTTACAGAATGAAAATCTCATTGTGTTTGATCCATTCCAACCTTTATGTTGATCTTCCTCCTCAGTTTAAAACCTTTTAATCATTGTTCTTAAGATAAATTCCATAATTCTTAACAAAATACAACATCCTAACTAATTTGGTCTCCTCAAAAGCAACTCTTCCAACCCCTATCCTATGCTCTTCACTCTGGACTTTAAAATATTCAAATGTGCTGTTTTGTTTTCTCTTAGAACTTTTGAGCATATCATTCTTTTACTATAAATTATTCAACTGTCCCTTACTACTTTATTAATTCCTCTTTTAGATCATAGTTCAAACAGTGCTTTCTCAAGGAATCTTTCCTTGATCTCCCACGTTAGGGAAGAAACTCCTATTTTACACTTTCCCAGTTTGGTGTATCTTTCCATGATTTTATACATCACAGTCGTAATTTAATAATAAACTATGCAGTTACTTGAAATATATGTATCTCTTCCATATGTAGTTAGAAGATATTCAAAGATAATGTGGAGAACTTTCATTTCTATTTGTGGTACAAAGAGCTTAAGTCACAGTAGAAAATTAGGAAACATTTAATAAATGATAAGAAAACAAGAAAAAAATAGTGAATGAATGAATAAGTAAATAAATGAATATGCCACTGGATTATGTTCTCTATTATAAAAATGTTTCCCACTAAAGCTTATACTGACTTAAATTGCCTCCCTCAGTGAATGAGAATCCCATTCTATAAGATACCATCACCAACAAAAATACCACAATTAATTTTACTTCCTATTCAGATCTTTTTTCTATTAAATTGTGCAGGTTCTTCTTATGGTAAATATTTTCACATCTGCAACAATTTATACCTACACTATACATCAGAAGCATGGAAAATTCCATTTGTTTTATTTTTCTTTTTTTCTATTTGAAGTTTCTGAAAAAACATGAAGTGCTTAATCTGTTTTTCCTTTTTTCTATCCAAGAGGGTTTGCAGCTTCAAGTTTCCTCCACTATAAGCCATATGGGAAATCGTAAATTCCTTCTCTCTGTTCCCAACAAAAAGAGGAACCAGCTGAGTCGGTCTTTTGCCAGTTTGGAGGATGGCCTTTCATTTCCCAAGGTTTTATATACTTTCAGAAGTAATTTGCACGGGAGAATGATATTAGCAAGATGGCAGACTATAAAGCTGCAGACCCTGTTCACACATGGAAACATCAAGTAAATAAAAACACCCTAATGGGAATAGCTTTATTTGAGCTCTAGAAAACAGTCAAGGTTCTGAAGCAACCAAATGAGCTCCCAATCAAGAAAAAAAAATACCATAGAGCAATAAGAAATTGTGTGGTATTTTTTTTACTCTTACCTCATCCCCTCCTCAGAGCAATGCATTTGATGCTATTGGGAGGAAGCCATCCAATTCAATGCTTCTCTTTCAAAAAGGAAATAAAAGAGTAGAAGTTGCTTCCATGGGGGTTGATTGATTTGTCTTTGGGCAACCCCCAGGGATTGATTTCTGTCTCACCTGACTTAGAGTTCAGACAAGAATGGAATCATGGTTTGTAAATCAAGTTGAAAGCCATTGAAAACAGTGGAAAGTGCTGCACCATGTGAAAAATGCAGGAAGAGTAGAGGCCCACAGAGCTTGAGAGTAAGAGACTGAAAACAGAAGAACACACAGAACACCTAAGTGCAGAGAAGAAGCAGAGAGAGACTCTTATGGGAGTTAAAACATTTAAAATCAAATGTGTGTATGAGTGAGTTGGGGAAGAAAAGCATACATACAGACCCAGAGAAGATGCATGCCCAGAAAGACCTGAAAAGAAGTTAGGACCTCTCAATGGGCTGATGATTGACACTCCATTGCATGGAGCCAACCAGCAAAGGTGTGTGTGTGTGTGTGTGTGTGTGTGTGTGTGTATTTCTAATTTTTTATGGCCAGTTTTCAACAAAAGATCACAAGTCCTATAAATCAACAGGGAAAAATGAGTCATTCAAAGAAAGGAAATAAATCTCCAGAAACTGACCCAAAAGAATCATAGGATTCAGACTTACTGGACAAATATTTTAAAACATCAGTCTTAAATATGCTCAGAGAGGTAAAGGAAAACATAGAAAAAGAACTCAGGAAATCTTGAGACTGATATATGAACAAAATGAGAATATAAAGAAAAAAGATATAAATTATAAAAAAAGAACCAAACTGCATTTCTGAAGCTAAAAAATACAATAACTGAATTGAAATATTCAAGAGTGACTCAACAGACTTGGATAGATGGGAAAAAATTAACTTGAAAACAAATCATTCAAAATTATTGAGTCTGTAGAGGAAAAAGGGAAAAAAAGAGTACATAAAAGTAACAGAAGCTAGGAAACTTATGACGTACCACAAATAGACTAATATTTGCATTATGGGAGTTCCGGAAGGAGAAGAAAGGGGCTGATAGTTTATTTGAGGAAATGATGGACAAAACTTCCCAAATTTGAGGAAATACATGGATATACAAATACAAGAAATTTAATGAACTCCAAAAGGAAAAATTGAGAAATACCTACACCAAGACCTATTATAATCAAACTGTCGAAGTAAAAAACAGAGATTCTTGAAAATAGCAGAGAAAATTGTCTCATGATGTGTAGGAGATCCTCAAAATTTTTGGTGAATTTCTCAGCAGAAACTTTGAAGGCCAGAAGGCAGAGGGATGTTATAATTAAAGCATAAAAGAAAAAAAAGAAAGTCTGTCAACCAATAATTCTATATCTAGTAAAAATGCCCTTTACAAAATGAGGGTATAATTAAGAGATTCCCATGTCAATAAAAGCTAAAGGAATTAATTACCCCTAGACTTGCCCTACAATAAATACTAAAGGGACACTCTTCAAGTTGAAGTGACAGAAGTCTAGAAAAATAACACATATACTAAAAAACAAAACAAATCAACAAACAAAACACAAACAGATTCATAAATATAGAGGACAAACTGGTGGTTGCTAGAAAGAAGGTCGTGGAGGGGATGGGTGAAACAGGTGAAGAAGATTAAGAGGTACAAACTTCCAGTTATAAAATAAATAAGTCACAAAAATGAAAAGTACAAAACAGAAAATATAGCAAATAATATTGCAATTACTTTGATGAGAGATGCTAACTATACTTATGCAGCAAGCATTGTTTAAAGTATAAAATTGTCAAATAGCTAGGTTGTACACATGAAATTAACATAAAATTGTATGTCAATATACTTCAAATAAAAAACACTATAAAACATAAAGTTCCCAAGTAAGGTTAAATATATAGACGAGTATAAGAACTGGTATAATTTAAACATTTGTTGGTATCTCACTTTATAATTGTTTCCTAGAATTTAAATGTAATACGAATATGCATAGCATGAAGTAGGGAACTATCTAGTTAGGGAGAATGGAGGTAACAACTTATTTCTTGTGCTCCTGCACGTAAACTAATTCATTGCTCTTACAAGCATAGAGTAAAAATTCATTTTCCCTAGTATTCTTGATAAGACTACCTGAATAAATAATTTTGTTGGAAATTAAGATGGGTCGTTCTTAAAAGAAAGATGTAAAATAGAAAGACTTATATCAAGTACTATTAAAACTGCATCAGAATGCCTTAGTACCCTTTGATAATTAATGTAAGTTCGTTAAGTTCTCCACTTTCCCACAATAAGGTACCTTAGGTAGATGCCAAAATCCCACCAAATAGTAGGATATGTCTGAGGTGGATTTGTTTTTAGACAAAGTAGGACAGAATGTTGTAAAGATCCCAATTCGATTTTGAGGTTTTTAAGTTAGCACCATTTTTTTACATTAGTTAAAAGAGGAGGATTGGGGATGCCTTATCTATATGTGACTTAATGAGGGAAGCCCTGGATACACTGAGGTCTTTCGACACCTCTGCAGCACACCCTACTTTTTAATGAATAAACTGCCCTAAATCTGATTAGCCCAAGAAGTACTCTTACAAAGGGTCTCTCTTGGTCATACTCTGTCTTCCCTGACAGGCAGAATGGATTAATCACCTTTGAAACACATCAGCCCTTTGTGAGGAATTATGCAAATGTTAAATTAAAGCCAACTCTCTGTACCTATTAGAAAAAAAGAAGAAATGGAAATACTCTATGGGAGAACAAGTGAGAGAATGTAACACACATATATTGGAAGTTAAGCTTGCTACACAGTTAGATCTTGATGAGCTCTGGGACATGAAATACACGGCATTTTGTCAGAGCTCATGAAATCCATGTTATCCTTCCTAAGTCTGCCAGTACAGAGACAATTCAACACAAAAGGTCCTGCCTAGTTTGACATCCAAATAGAACTCAATACATAAGCTGCATAATCACAGGGTTGAAAGAATTGGAATTTGTTCTTTCAATCAGTGCCACAATGCACTCTATTTAAACAAATACAAATGTATGTGGGGAGAAATAGAAACAAAATATTTTGAAATGACAAAATCAAAAACAGCTGGATCATTTCAGCATGGCTGATCCTATTTTCTTGCCACAGAAATATAATTTATAGTTTTGTTAAATAACTTTTCTTTATTAAAAGAATCCAGGCAGATAGCTGATTTTTGTTTCAATTGTAATAGCAATTTCAGCAAACAAATGACCACTTAAAGCCTTACTTTCAAGAGTTATATTTTGTTTCCCTTCCATTCAGAGCGTTACCATTTTAAATACGGATACATTCCCATGTTTTTTTTTTCTTTTTTTCTCAGACCTGTTTATTCAAGGACATTTAAAGAGCACTGATACATCTTCTTTAAAAGCAGTGTATTTTTATACTGTATTTATGATGGTTGTTCTCAGGTAAACAAAGAAGCAACAAACAAATGTTTTTAGTGATTATATCTACAAGCTCTTTAGGAAATAATATGTGGAAAAGGAGTAACTAGATACTGATCCCTTCCTCCAATGTTTATACACTTAGAAGGCAGATGTCTGGCCCCAGAAACCAAAACAGACACTAATTTATCCCTCCACATAACCATCCATTCTTTCAATATTAATTGTAAATATTTAGGTTATCAGTCAATACTCAGGTGACTCTAACAAGAGTAGAATGTAGGATCTGATAAGATAATCCTTTGGAGGTAGAATAATAAGTCTCAGTAGCTGATTTGATGTGGAATTCAAAGGCCAGGGTCAAGACAAATATAACTAAAGTTGTGAACTCCTGAGCCATGAAGTAACATCGAGGACTGCCTGAAATGATGATTAGGAGATGACTGTAAGTTGTTACTATTTATTTATTCATTTATTCCTTCATTTATTATGTAGTTTAAGAGAGGAATAAACATCTCAAGGAAGAGAAAAACTCATTTGGAAATACAGAAGTGAGAATGAGAACTGGCCATTTCTGTTTTGTTTTGTTTTTTTTTTTTTAGTTTATTTATTTTTGAGACAGAGAGAGACAGAGAATGAGCGGAGGAGGGGCAGAGAGAGAGGGAGACACGGAATATGAAACAGGCTCCAGGCTCTGAGCTGCCAGCACAGAACTCGACTCGGGGATAGAACCCACAAACCACGAGATCATGACCTGAGCCGAAGTTGGACGCCTAACTGACTGAGCCACCCAGAAGTGCTGACAGTGAGGCTTGGCTTGAATGTTGTACAGGATGTGTATTTCACAATAAAGGTGATTATGCAGAGGCTGGAACAGGGGAATCAATAAGCAATAACCTGCTGATGTGGGGGTGGCCAGTGCTGGTGAAGGCCATCTGTAAAAGAACACAACTGACCACGTCATTTGGACCCAAACCACATGCTCTCCTGTCAACCAAATTTTCAATTAAATTGAAGGGTAATTTTGACAAAATGCGTGTGATCTGAGAGTTTTGCATCTTTTTAAGCAGGCATTGTGCAAATTAATAGTTGCACGGCACAAAAGCAAGCACATTTCAGACCCCGTGGTTTCCTTTCCATTTAGAATATTGCATATGTATGTATTCTTTCTTCAAAATAGGATTTTGAGAACTCCTGGGGATACTGTCTTTGGGACTTAAGTGTTGCCTAATGGAAGTTTCCAATTGACTGCCATTAAAGTCATATCCACGTCCATGACGTGGCCCTGCGTGTTGTATGCCTTATTTTTAATTTATAAATTTTCTTTCAAAAACTCAGTAAAACATGACAGGCAAGGCACTTTACAGAAAGGTTTCAACAGCTAAAATTCCTGAGTCCATAGCTACTGTGCCTTGTTGCAATGCCCTAGGCAAAGGACACTCACCCCATGTTGCTTATGACCCAGCCTACCTTACCGATGAAGCACATATTATCTGCTTTTCTGTATTTGAGGCAGGTTTACTAAATGGCATATCGGTCGAAAAACTGATGGTTAGTTCTTAAACAATCACGTGAAAAAAGAATTAATTTACAAGGATTTTCTATTCAGGGGATGATATCATCTTTGTTCTGTTCCAAAAGAAAAACTCAGAGCAGATACGGATGACATTTCTACCTAGAGTCGTTACAAAGGCCTCCTGAGTGACTTGAAAGTTCAGGAAAAAGCAGTGCAGGAGGCACAGACGGTGTCATTTCACTTTGTAGCTATGACCTGAGCAAGGCACCTGACCTAAGTATCAGCTTCCTTATCTAACGTTGAACAATGATACCTTTTGGGGTTCTTCGAGTATTAGGAAGATAACTAAACAGTTCTGGGGGCATGGGAAACTTCCAGTAATAGTAGCTATTTAACCACCTCATATCCCTACGTTTTCTTCACTGTGTCCTGTCAGACTAATAAACTAAAATATGAGCAGCACATCAGTCTCAGGAGTCAGGTAACATCCTTTCAGGATGGAATCCCTGGTCAGACGTGCCAACGGAAGTGATAGGAATACAGGAGGAGAGCTTGGGGATTTTCCTGAAAAAGTGTGTCATCAGTTTATCTGTTCATGTATATAGGATACCAGAAGATTAAAAAAAAAAAGGCTAAGTGAAGTTTTGAAAATAAAGTGTAAGAGAGAAAAATAGGCTGAATTTTTAAAAATGTGGATCTGGCAAGGAAATGAAAAGAACAAAATGGATAGTGAGATAAGTACGTAATGTCCACTTCAGATTAATAAGAAGGCATCTCAAAGGGAACTAGACCCCATGGCTCACTGTGTGCATTTAGACTCTTGAATAATGTGTCCTTATTATCCTTCACCAGAAGTCAGAACCTTGGGTGTTTTGCATGCATCACCTCATTCCCATATAAAACTTAATGTTTTCCAATTTCATTTATTATCTACTATTTTATTTCTTTTGTATAGTGGAAACCTGTATTTATTATTGTATAGGGTGGATTTTAAGGCCTTACCCAAGTCCTTTGTCCTTGCCCAGCCCAATGGATACTGATCCTTTCCTGTATAACCTGTTCAGATATTCTTGTATTTCTTGGCCTAGTCCAAGACCAATTCTTAACTTTTTCCGTTCCTCCACAGATCCTGGCTTCTTAACATTTTCCTTTGGCTTCATGGGAATCACATTGAATCTTTTTTTTTTTTTTTTAATGTTTTTTATTTATTTCTGAGAGAGAGAGAGACAGTGTGAGCAGGGGAGGATCAGAGAGAGAGGGAGACACAGAATCTGAAGCAGCCTTCAGGCTCTGAGCTAACTGTCAGCACAGAGCCCGATGTGGGGTTCAAACCCATGAACCGTGAGATCATGACCTGCGCTGAAGTTGGATGCTTAACCAACTGAGCCACCCAGACGCCCTGAATCTTTTTATATAATGGATTTCCACCAGTGCTGTCTGATTACTATAAATACCTTTCTCAGCCTAGTCCCTGACCTAGGTGGTGGCTGGTGGAGGTGGACATTGACCCATAGAGGCAGTGACCATGGGGGGCGACAGTGACCATGTGAACTTGAACATCAGGACACACATCTAAGGTCCTCTATCACAGGATCACTGATAGCAATCTTAGCCTAGCTTAAAAAAATAAAAAAAAATTCCATGTGCACAGAGCGCCCCTCCCCTTGGGTCTGCAGAAAACGGTGCATTCCCCAGCCTCTGCCAATAGTGACCTTGCAGATTCCAGCACTCCTTTACAATATTAAGCCATGTTTCCTTTCTGATGTGTGTGTTCAAAACATATCATGCTAAATGCTATCTGGTAGATATCCTGGATTAAATCCCAAATCTGAAAAAGAGATTAATAAAAAAAAGAGCCAAATCCAAGTAAAGTCTAGAGTTTTACTTGCTATTAATATCAACAGTATTAACCAACTATCAATAGTAATGCTGGTTTCTAAGTTCAGGCAAATGTATTCTAGAAATGGAAAATATTATTAGAAGAAGGTGAGTAAGAGATATACAAGCAATCCCTATATTGCACTGGCAACTTTTCTGTACAACCAAAATTATTCCAAAATAAAAAAGTTTATTTAAAACATATACTATAGCTTTGATAACAGCCAAGATGGAGCAGGCCCCATGTATCATATTTCCTTGATTAAAATAATAATCAGATAAATACAAAAAGCAACTATCTGAGGACTCTTAAAGTGAATAATAGTAAACAGATTGGGAAAAGAAATCAAAATTTGATGAATAACCAAAAGGATACTGGTGAATTTCCTGTTCTCTTCCATTTATCTTCCAACTGGGATCAGAGGGCAGAACAAATCAGAGAAATAAAGAGCAAAATAATCAGCAAAATCTTTAAGAGAAGTTGTCTTTCTAGCCAGAAGACCAGAAAGAAGTGATTCCCTGGACGGTGGTGGAAAATCCTCTCTTTTATTTAGGTTTTTCACCCAGCCCTACTTAAAGATGACCTTGTTCACAGAGCCACACTCCACAGCAGGACAGTAGAAGCAATGGCCCTTAAACCACCATGAAGCCACTTGTCTGCCTGGATGGAAGGGCCAGGAACAGAATCTGAGAGGCATTCTTTCTCTTGTCCCATTGCCCAGTGCAGGCTCTGTCTCACAGAACTATGTCAGAGCGCAGGAGACTAAAATTCTTAGAGAAACTCACCTTCATGAATATAACAACTGGAAAGGGAGCTTTTCAACTGACTTTTTGAAAAGAGAGAGATGGAAAAGAAGAGTCCTATCCTGACATCACTCTCCAGCTGCACATTCGGGGAACACACCCCCAAGAGGCAACATCAAGGATTTAGACAACTAAACTACTATATAAACACTGGCCAAGGTAGAATGGAGATGGTAGAGGCATGCAACATGAACTTGAAAGTAGGTCAATAGAAATGGTAGAATCTGCGAAATACAGAAAAACTATTGAAAATAAGTGAACAGAGCTTCTGGGACCTGTGTGCAATATCAAAATTCTTACAATTTATTGAGTTGCATTCAGAAGGTAAAGAGAAGAGAATGATGCAAAAACTTTTGAAGAAATAATAGCTAACAAATTTGGTGAAAGTCATAAGTTTATATATTCAAGAAACTCAGTGAGAACCAAAATGAGATTTAAGCTCAAAGTGAACCACACACAAACACATCACAGTCAAACTGCTGAAAACCATACCAAACCAAACCAAACCAAACCAAAAACAAAAAGCTTGACACCAATAAGAAAACGAACAAACAACCAAGAACCACTCACATTATCTCAAGTATTGGAAAATAACAATTTGAATAACTGTGAATTTGTCATCAGAAACCATAAAGAAAAGAAGACATTGGAACCATGTATTTAAAGTGTTGAAGAAATGGGGTAATATTATTTCTGCATATCTGTAGATCTATAAATAATATATTATTTTACATTATTAAAACATATCATTTTGTATCAAACTTATCATTTTATTCTGTAGTTCTGTTTAATCATCCTATTCTTCGATTGTTCTTAATGATGTCTGTAACATTTATTACTTTATTGCTTTAACTGCTTTGTAGTATTATAAAGACACTATAATTTATCCATTCTCCTTCTAATGGACATTCAGTTTGCTTCAAATATTTTATAATCATTGATCTTTCCTGTACATCTCTTTTATTCATCTATGTGAAAATTTCTTTATATATCACTAAGACAGAATATCTGATTTTCAATTTTTCTTCCTTCTTTATCTTATTTGCATCATTCGTTATTCCTTCCTCATTTCTCCTATATCTGCCTTATAGTCTTCTAATCTCCATATTCAACTATACATACGTATGTGTGTGTGTGTGTGTGTGTGTGTGTGTGTGTGTACAGTTGATTGCATTGAATCTTTAGGTTACTTTGGGAAGTATTGCCAGTTGTCAATGTTAAGTTTTCTGATCCATGATCATGGAATATTTTTCTAATTATACAGCTCTTTAAACAATGCTTTCTAGTTTCAACATATGTTTCTTATTGCCAAATAAGTTCTTTTCTAAATTTTTTATCTGGTAGTAAATGTAATTATTTTTCTTAATTTTAATTTTGGATCATTTATTGCTTGAGTATAGAAATACAATTGATTTTGTATATTGATATTATATCTTGCAACCTTACTAAACTCATTAGTTTGAATAGTGTTATAGTGGATGTCTTATGATTATCTATTTACAAAATAATTTCATCTGCAAAGAAAGATAGTTTTACTTTTTTCTTTGCAGTCTGAATTTTTCAAATTTCATTGACCTGCTTCACTGTCCAAGCTAGTACCTCCAGTGTAATGTTGAATAGAATTAGTGAAGATGGAAATCATTCTCTTGTTGCTGATCTTGAGGGAGAAAGTGTTCAGTCTTTCACCATTAAGTCTGATACTAGTGGTGGACATTTCATAGATGGCTTGAAAAAGGCTTGAAGAAGTTTCCTTCTATTCCTATTGTGTAGGATGTTTTTATCATAAGAGTGTTGGATTTTGTCAAAAGTTTTTTCTGCATCTAATGAGCTAATCATGTGATTTTCTTTTTTGATCATAGGATGTATTACATTAATTGACTTTCATATCTTGAAAGTCAACATTGCATTCTTGTACTAACTCCCACTTGGCCATGTTTTATGGCATATATATTTTTTATAATTGCTGGATTTATAGTAGCAATAATTTGTATTTATATCAATAAGAGATATTAGTCTATACTTTTCTTTGCTTGTGATTTATTTGGTTTGTTTAGATGTCAGAATAATATGGACCCCATAAAATTAGTTAAGAAGTACTCCTTCCTCTTCTACTTTCTGGAAGAGTTTTAAAACAATTGATATTAATTCTTCTAGAAGTGTGGTAGAATTTAGCAGTGAAGCCCTCTTTAACTTTGCTTTTTCTGGGTGGGAGTGTCTTTTTAAATTATTGATTCAGTATCTTTCTTTATATAGATCTATTAAAAATGTATATTCTTCTGAGGTCAGTTTCAGTTTATTGTGTCTTTCTGGGAATTTGTCCATTTCATCTAAGTTGTCTAATTGACATATGATTATTATAGTAATATTTTATACTTTTTTATTTATGTAAGGTAAATAATATTTCTTTCATGTCTGATTCTAGTAATTTGAGTCTTTGCTCTTTTTTTATCTTGGCCATTCTAGCTAAATGTTTATTAAATTATCTTTCAACAAACTAAATTTTGGATTCATTGATTTTATCTATTTTTTTCTATTTCTACTTAACTATTTTCCACTCTAATCTATTATTTCCTTTCTGTGATCTTATATTTAGTTTGCTCCTGTTTTTCTAGTGTCTTAAGGTAAAATGTTAGGTTACTGATTTAGGATCTATCTTCTTTCTTAATATCAGCATTTACATTAATAAATCTGCATCAGAGAAATGTTTAGTTGCGTAACAAATATTTTGATATACTTTCCTTTTTATTTATCTAATAGCAATTTCTGATTTTCCTTCAATTCATCGTTTGTCCCTTTTATAAGTATGTTAATTTCTACATATTTTTGTGTCCCATATTTGTTCCTGATATTGATTTCTAAATTGATTCCGTTTTAGTCAGAATGTATATTTTGTATTATTTCTATCCTTTAAAAAATTTATTGAGGTTTGTTTTACATCTGGCTTATGGCTTACCCTGGAAAGTGTTCCCTGTGTACATGGAAATAATATATATTATAATGTTATGTTGATGCTCTGTAGATATCAGTTAGTTCCAGCTGGTGTACAGGGTTGTTCAAGTCTTCTGCTTTCTTGTTGATCTTCTGCCTAGTATTCTATTACTGAAAGTGGGAAACTATAGGCTCAAACTATTATAATTTAATTTTCTATATTTCTCCATCAGTTTTTGTATGAAATACTTTGACACCCTATTATTAAGGCACATATTTGTATAATTATTATGTCTTCTTGATAGATTAATCCTTTTATCATTGTAAAATGTCCCCTTCTACTTCCAGTGCCATTTTTTGTTCTAACATCTATTTTATAGATAGTCTTGTACGAGTATAGCCATGTCAGCTTGTTTGCTGTTTGCGTGACATACCTTTTCCAATCAATGATTTCAACCTATCATATTTTTTAATCTAAACCTGTAAACAGCAAATAATCAGATCATGTTTGGTTTTTTTTAATTCCACCATCCAATCTCTCTCTCTCAATAAATTGTTTAGTACATTTCACTGTGGGAGCCCGACAGTGACCACAAGAAAGCGTGGTTAGGGACGCGGGGATGTGCCTGCACACGGGGCTCCCTGCCTGGGCAAAGCATGCCTGCAAACAGGATGCTCTGCCAGGAGGCCTGCACACAATATCCAAGTTTAATGGTCCGCTCGCAAACGAGGGAACATGCCCTCCTTAGAAATAAGGAGAAGGCTGGAATTGTGAGCAGGCCTCTTAGTAAACATGTTGTGGTCGCTTCCTCCCTTTGCTCCCCCCGTCCTTGAAATGTGTTTGGCTACTTGCCCTTAATTGGTAAAGGAATGCATCTTGTAGATTTCAGTTTGTATCCAGTTACCGGGGTATAAAATAAACCGCAAGAGGGGCTTGTGTAGAATTGTTCCTCCAGCCGGAGTTGTGTCTGTGTCTGTCTTTTGTGTGTGTCTTGTCCTTTGTGTCATTTCGTCCGCAACATTTCACTCATTGTTGCTATTATTTTTATCTACTCTTTACTCTATGTGTCTCAGATCTTTTTGTTTCTCTAGCTCTTTTACAAAATTCTTTCCCATTAGTAAACGTTTTCTAATGTAATGTTTTAATTTCTTTACTAGTTTTATCACTGTGTCTCTTTAGTAGTAGTACTAAATAGTACTATTTAGTAGTACTATTTTCTATAGTAGTTGTTCTAGAGTTCACAATATATGTTTTACCTTATCAAATCAATATTAGATTTATACTGGCTTAATTCCAGAGATATAAATATTACTTCTGTATAGCCCTCTTCCCTTCCCCGTTTGTTTTATTGTTGTACACATTTACACCTGTTAATGTTACAAACCCAGTGATACATTGCTATAATTATAACATCACCACTTAGTTCCATACAGTGTGCTCCCATTTACCTTTTCTGTGCTGTTATTGGCAAGTATATTACACATATATGTTATATTTCTATATGTTATAGAGCTAACAGTGTATCACATACATATTTTATTCAAATGCTTTTATTTTTTTAATTAATTAATTAATTAGTTTCTTAATGTTTCTTTTTTTTAAGAGTTTAAATTTTTTTTAAAGTTTTTTATTTATTTCTAGGAGAGAGAGAGAGAGAGACAACGTGAGCAGAGGAGGGTCAGAGAGAGGGAGTCACAGACTGAAACAGGCTCCAGGATCTGAGCTGGCTGTCAGCACAGAGCCCGACGCGGGGCTCGAACCCACGAACCGCGAGATCATGACCTGAGCTGAAGTCGGATGCTTAACCGACTGAGCCACCCAGGCGTCCTTATTCAAATACTTGTGAAGCAAGAGAGGAAAGAAAGAAAATAAACATTTAAACTGTGCTTTATAATTACATTTACAAGTTTTTTTTTTTCCCATGTGGGTTGGAATTACTGTCTGGGGTGACATGTTTCCAGCCTGAAAAATTTGCTTATAATTCCTTGTAAGGAATGTTTGCAGGGCGCCTGGGTGGCTCAGTCGGTTAAGTGTCCAACTTCGGCTCAGGTCATGATATCACGGTTCGTGGGTTCAAGCCTCTCATTGGGATCTGTGCTGACAGCTAGCTCAGAGCCTGGAGCCTGCTTCAGATTCTGTATTTCCCTCTCTCTCTGACCCTCCCCTGCTCACGCTGCGTGTGTGTCTCTCTCTCAGAAATAAATAAAACATTTTTAAAAAAGGCATGTTTGCTAGTAACACATTTTTTCAGGTTTTGTTTATCTGGGGAAGTATTTTATCTCTATTTTTGAAAGAAAGCTTTTGTAGGTCCAGCATTCTTAGTTTATAGTTTGTTTTGTTTTGAGCACTCAGTAAGTTTCCTCACTGCTTTGTGGTTTCCATCATTTTTGATGAGAACCCAGTTGTAAATCAAATTGGGGTTCCCTTGCAAGTTACAAATTGATTTTTGCTTGCTGCTTTTAAGACTTTCCACTTGTCTTTGACATTCAACTTTTTTATTATGGTGCTTACTTTTGTGGATTACTTGAGGTTATATTGTATGTGAAATTTATTGACCTTTTTGGACATGTAGGGTACTATTTTTCAATAAATTTGAGAAAATTTATCCCATTCTATCTATTTACTTACTTATTCACTTGCTTTTAGACAAAAATCCCATTCTTTTTATTTAGGTTTTCTTTTATTTCTTTAATATATATATAAAAATACATATATTTATATTTATGTAAATATATTTATTTATATATTATATATTCATATATAATACATACTTATATATTTTTGTATATTTTGTATATTTTATATATTTATATATCACAAAATATTTATAAAATTTATAAATATTATAAATATTTATATATGTACATGTTTATATATTACATACATATTACATACATTATACATATATGTATATATTTTTTATATTTTAATTATATATCTTAGTATTTACATTCTAATTAGTTAAAATAATATGCCGTTACCTTTTTGTATATATATTTGTATATATTTCTGCTCTTCTCTTTCTGTTGCCTCTATTATGCATATGTTGGTGTCCCACATTTCTCTTAGGTTCTCTTCGTTTGTCTCCATCCTTTTTTCTCTGTGTTCTTTGGCTACAAAATCTGTCAATCCATCTTCACGTTTGCTTATTCCTTCTGCCAGCTCAGATCATTGTTGTCCCCCGTAGTTATTTAATTTTGAATTTCAGTTATTGTACTTTTCAAGTCCAGAATTTCCGTTTGTTTTTTTTTTATAATTTTTATCTCTGTATTAATATTCTCTATATGGTGTAATGCTGGCAGTATACCTTTATTTCTTTAACAGTGGTCTCCTTTAGTTCTGTGAACATGTTTATCATGGCCGCTTTGAAATTGCTTTCTGATCAGTCCAGCGTTTCCTCACTCTTACAGGATTGACTACATTTTTTTCCAGTGTGTGGATCATAATATCCTGCTTCTTTGCATGTCTCATACTATTTTACTGGAATCTGAACGTTTAAATAATATATTATAGCAACCAACAGGAGGGGTTGTTACTGTGATTTTCTTGTTCCTTTGGGTGTCTTTGGTTGCATTATTTCAGTGATATCGATTTCCTGCCTCACTGTGTGAAGCCTTTGCTATTACTCCTGAGGGAGACAAATCATGGAGGACCCACACAGGGACTCTGGGAAGACAACAGCTTCGGGAAGGCTCCCTTCTACTATTTCCCTGATCTCGTCCAAGTGTTTGGTTACACGAGTTGCTGGCCAATTGTTCAACTGGTTTCAACACTGCCTTTTGGCCTCAGTTAACCTGCAAACTAATAAACCAAATTGTGATTTCTTTGCAGGAGTAGTTTCTGATGTCATTGCTTGATACCTGTTCTGACCCCAGGTGGGTTCCTCTCAGCTACCTTACTCCTTGGTTCTGTACAGCACACTAACTGGCCTAGACTTCAGCCTCTAATTTTGAATCCACTCCGAACTGTCCCTCACCACAGCCTTTACTGTTTTCTGTTATTTATTTATTTTTGAGGCGAGACAGACACAGTATGAGTGGGAGAGGGGCAGAGAGAGAGGGAGATAGAGAATCCCAAGTAGGCTCCTCACTGTCAGCGCAGAGCCAGATGCGGGGCTCAAAGTCAACAACCATGAGATCATAACCTGAGCGGAAGGATGCTTAACCAACTGAGCCACCCAGGTGCTGCAGCTCCATGATTTTTAAGAATGTCTAGGAGTGCCTGGGTGGCTCAGTTGGTTAAGTGTCCCACTTAGGCTCAGGTCATGATCTCGTGGTTGGTGAGTTCCAGCCTTGCGTCGGGCTCTGTGTTGACAGCTCAGAGCCTGTAGCCTGCTTGGGATTCTTGGTCTCCCACTCTCTCTGCCCTTCCCCTGCTCACGCTCTGTCTTCCTGTCTCTCAAAAATAAATATAAGTTAAACTTTTTTTTTTTTTAAAAAGAGTGTCTTTAGGCTTAAATGTCTTCACTCTGTCACAAATAAATTCAGTTCCTTCAGGAAGAGTTTAGGAGATACTTTTTTTACAGTCTGCATCTCCTCTAGGTGACAATCTCTGGACCATGGCTCTGGAAGAAGTATAGGGTCAAGGGCAAGTTTCTCTCTGAGTGACACCCCTGCTCCACGAGGGTGGGCATGAGTGCCTGCCGTGAAACCGCTGCGTCATGCACCAGGGGGAAGGGGGTCAGGTCCTCAGTCTTCGTAACATGCTGTGGCCAGAGACCTATAAAGTAAGTGTCCACTGTATGAGTGGGGACAAAGAAGCGGCAGGGAGTCCCCCACCTCTTAGCCACACTCAGAGGAACTTAGCCTCAGAAACAGGGAGCTTGGAGAACACTGACTTCCTGTTCTTCCCGGAAATAAAGTCTTCTGCTTATGGGATAGGGATACAGAGAGCTTCCTGTTCTCTGTTATAACAGCCTGAATAATAGTCTGTATCTCACCAAGATGGGAAGGAAGAAGGAGAGTCTTAGTTTAGCTGCCACAAACTTTGACCATTTTTATCAAAGTTTTGTTCACATTCTTGAGTGAATTTTTCTCCATTGGCTGTTTATCCTTCAGACTTTCCTCATGGGCTTTAAATGGTAATTTTTAAATATAGCTTTTTAAGTTTCTACAGAGAGAAGATCAGTGGATCACCAAATCCTGTCACACTAGGGTAGACCTCATACAGTTATGTTTATACGAATCTTAATTTTGATACATACCTACTGAAATATTTATAGCAGAAATTCTATGTGATTAAGAACTAATTTAAAATATTCTAAGGAAGTGTTTAAGGATATAGATGAAATAGGCTTGGGTATATTGGAACTGAGTAAAACATGAATTAAGTTTATTACATTATTCTCTTTCTTTCTCTTCCTCTCTTTTTTTTTTCTTTTTCTCTCCAAACATGCACATTGCAGGTGTGAGTGTGTGTTTGTGTGTGTGTGTGTGTATGTGTGTGTGTGTGTGGTTAAAGTGTCTGGGGAAGGACAGTGTAGGAGAGAGACTCAGTTTTTAGAGTATATCCCTTTTCTCCCAAAAAAGGTGTCTGATCATTCGGAAATATGATCATACCTTCAATTTATAATTTATCAACATGGTACAGTTCATTATTTTCTAAAAAGCAGACATGTTGAAGATCAATCAGCGAGTTAGTGGCGGGGGTCAGGATTTGGGTTTAGATTTTCTAACATTGGACTCCTAATGCAGGGTTCATTTATGTAGTATCTTGCTGTCATGCTGATTTTAAGATACATTTCTTCTGTTCTTCAGATAAGCAGGACAGGGCCCACTAACAATTACTTGAAACCAGGAGGTTACAAGAAAACATTTTGAAGGATCCTGCTTCATGCAAAGGTGTAACTAAAGGTTGGCTTTGATTTATATTCCTTTTGGAAGAAGAAATGTGGTGAGTAGGGAAAACTAAATCATCTTATCAGGATGAGTCTAAATTATGACATCCACTGATTGTGATCCATATCAGTCTAGGTAATATATTTATTTAACTTTGGCCTCCAGAGTAAAATGAATCATTTTTGTAATTTTTCCAATAATAGCAATAATAATGATATATGCGTTCATAAGAAGTATAAATGAGTAGGTCATGTATTATAAAATCACAGACTGAACAAAAATGGGATATTTAAAAACTTTAATAAATCTCAAATATCTCATAAAAGTTTTCGTCTCTCACTGCTCCTTAAACATCATAACAGTACTATAATATTTAGCAATCAACCCTCTAGGATTTCAAAAAAAAAAAAAAAGGCTCTGATTTATGGTGTTGGCCAAATTCTGTGGTATCAATACTTTGACTATGCTCAAGTTCGATCTACCAATGGATTAACAACTAGCCAAAAGAATCCGTGAAAATGTAATAATTGGATCTCACAAGCTTGTAAATCAGTCCCAGCATACTCCTTGAGCATCACTGCCCAGTGGGAACAGATGCATTTGAAAATTAAACCAATTAGCCCTGGATTTTCAGAGCCAGGTGGTCATGAACTGAGGGTTTGAACACATATATGGTGGCTAATTTTATGTGTCAGCTTGACTAGGCCATGGGCCAGATATTTGGTAAAACATCATTCTAGGTATTTTGGCGAAGGTGTTTTTGAATGAAATTAACATTTGATTTGATAGACTAAGTGAAGAAGATTGCCTTCCTTTATATCGGTAGTCCTTATTCAGTTGAAGACCTGGATAGAAAATAAGAGGCTGAGTAAGAAGGAACTGCCTGACTGTTGGAGATGTAGGTCTTATCCTACCTCTGGACTCAAAATTTAAAAAACTGGCTCTCCTTGTGTCTCAAGCTTCCTATCTTTCACACAAAAACTTATACCATCAGCTCTACTGGTTGTAAGGTTTTGGGCTTGGACTAGAATTCCAGCATCATTCCTGGATCTTCAGCCTCACAATTGCTGATCATGAGATTTCTCAGACTCTATAACTATATGAGTCAATTCTTTATAATATGTATGTTTGTATGCATGTATGTATGTAGTCTCTCCCTTTCTCTCTTCCTCTTTCCTATCTAAATGTCAATCATCTATCATCTATTATCTTTCTACTATCTATCTACTTATCTATATATCTATCTATCTATCTATCTGTCATCTATCATTCAACTGTCCATCTTTTTTTATCTTTTCCTATTTATTTGCCCCAGTCTCTGTTAGTCTGAACCTACCAAAAGTATTTGAAGACCAGTGGATAATCCACAATTTGCAAACACTAGCCTAGTGAATCCTACCTCTTTGCGTGTTGTTGGGGAGATAATAATGGGTAAGACAAGATCTACCCTTGAAGTGTTAATAATTTGACAAGGGATTAGTTACTCTACAAGAGTTCTGGATTGAGAAGCAACAGTCCATCCCTCCCAAGGATAAGGACCTTAGATTCACACTTCTAACTTAAGTTTGAATATTATATAAACAAATAGTTAATATTAAGGCCATGTTTGTAACTGTTTAGACATCATTTTTCATATTTTAATAGATTTAATACTTCTCTTTCCCTGAGTAGCATATAATTGCATCTGTATTTCACAACTGAGCACACGTTAGCACACTGCTTCAGTGTGACCTCCAGAGGCTGAAGGACACACAGCTTAACTCTCCTAATGGAGAGAGAAGGCCCCCAGTCCTCCCTTGTGTAATATCTACAGAATAAAGGTCAGAGATGACACCAAGGAGATGGATGGTCATTGTCCTTAGGTAAGGAAGAAAGAAAGAAAACTTTTTCTTCCCTCTCCCTTTATTCATTTCTCTTTCCTTTAACTAGAGAGGACTCAGGGACATGCCTTGCTCCATAGCAGGAGAGATAAGCGTCCCTTATTGAACCTCCAGCTGGGAATCGAAAGTACACCTTCCGGGGGCACCTGGGTAGCTCAGTCCGTTAAGCGTCTGACTTCGGCTCAGGTCATGATCTCATGGTTTGTGGGCTCAAGCCCCGCATCGGGCTCTGTGCTGATAGCTCAGAGCCTGGAGTGTGCTTCGGATTCTGTGTCTCCCTCTCTCTCTGACCTTCTCCTGCTCACGCTGTCTTGCTCTCTCTCAGAAATAAATAAAACATTAAAAATTTTTTTTTTAAAGTATACCTTCCATGCAACATTTTGTAACCTGCCTCTTGTCAGCCAAGAACAGTAGTGCCTGAAAGGTGCCTTCACAGAGCAACTGCAGTTAGGACAGGGGGCACTAAACTCCACCCCCCCTCCCCATGAGATGGTAACAGCAATTTTGCATACCTATGTCTTACTTCTCCATCTCTGTTATAGAGAATTTCCCTCATGGACAAGCAAAGAAGTAAGGCAGCACAATGTTTGAAAACACCTGTTGGAAACTGAGCAGAACTTCCTGAAACATTTTGAAACTTGGGGGTTCTAAAAGTTTGTAAAATGGTGACTTTCTTATATAATAGGGTTCTGTGGGGAAGTGTAATTACGTTTCTGAGAAACTTAGATATCTGCAATAAGGGCTGCTTTAGAAATCTATTATGGTGGCTAGATACAGAGGAATCAAAATCATAAAACTTTACCTTGTATGCACTCTTTGGGAAATAGAATTTCCTTTCTTAAGCATGGCCTTTTTGTATGCCAAAGAGAGAAAGAGCTTTTACTCTCACTGTCCGTGGGCTTCGAAGTGGTCTGACAGGCTCCTGGGTGGCTAAGTCAGTTAAATGTCCTACTCTTGGTTTTAGCTCAAGTCACAGTCTCGTGGTTCATGAGTTAGATCCCCTCATTGGGCTCTGCACTTATAGTGCAGAGGCTGCTTGAGATTTTCTCTCTCTCCCTCTCTCTCTGACCCTCCCACTCTCTCTTTCATAAGAAATAAAAAAAAAACTTTAAAAAATAAATAATAATAAAAGAGGTGGTCTGAGCCTATCCATAGATTTAGTGATTTGCCCAAGGTCACACAACACATCAGCATAAGCAATTTGAACTTTGGTTCTTGATCTCAGATTAGCGATCCTTGGGTGGCTTTTTGTTATAAAACACAAGAAAATCACCTTATCTAGATAAAAACATTTACCTTGATTAATAGAGACATTTATTCTTAAGGTGTCTTCTCATACACATTTTACAGATTTATGCACATGAGAAAAATATGACCAAAAATGGCTCAACAGCTTGCCCAAATCAAACATCTAAGGCATGGCAGAAATGATGCAAAACTATTAGAGCCCATACTTTGTTACTTTTCAAAATATCAGGAGCAACAGTATCTATTATTAGAGCTGAAATATTTAGTCCATACATAATTAATCCAAACAGAAGTTAGCATTCTTGGTAAAACCGAGATATCTGCAGGACCCAGTTTGTTAGGATTTATAGCTTTTGGAACTTTTTGCCAATTATTTGCTGTTTTTGAGAATATAAATTTGAAAGAAAAATGTATTAAAATTCATTTAATTATGCTAACATCATTTGCTTGCATTATTTGTTTCTTATCGCAAAGATACAATTAATAATTAAATTTTATTATGCAAGCTTCACTTACCCATGCTAAGTTCCAACTGCCAAGTACATACTTCTGATCAAAATCTTGGCAGAGTCATAGACTTAGGCAGCATCTGGACTCCCATTTCCTCCTCTGAGTTCTCTAATACCACTTGCAGTGTTTTGAAAGGGAGGCTGTTAGCTGCTCATCTAAGTAATTGACACAGGTTAAGGTTCAGATCAACCCTGCCTTTGCTTCTTTCACAAACCATTAGCCGGGGCAATTTTATGTCATTTCCCTGGAAATTTATTCTTCTCATTGCAGATTTCTTTAGCAACTGGATTTAGTAGACATGGGTGAATAAGAGCTGGTATTTATTTTATGAAACTCAAATTCAGCCTTCAGTCTAATTCTATAATGTATTTCTACATTTGAGAGAAAAAAGAACTTGGTTAAAAGTAATATTCCTTATCTTTGTAGCCCAATCAGATTAATAATAAGCATGATCAATCTTACCAATGATCTGTATGGGGAAGATAAGCATCTCCAGATGTTTACCTACATCGGTATGGCTTGCATCTTCCAATCTATTTCAATATAATGACAAAGTATTTCTTCCTTATGGTGCCAAATCAACATATTTTATTAGGGTGCTGTGATATATTTCACATACAGTATTCTCATACTTCAGGTTTGGACAGTATGACTGACCTATCAAAATCCATGTGAAAATTACTAACTGTGTAATGTAAATTAGCATCAGAACAGAGCCTCTGGTGAAAGAGAAATTCATAAAAGAAGCTAAAAGAAACATCATATCTATTGAATTACCTTTCAGGTCTCAACTTCCTCTATTAATTATGACAACTGTACCAGTTAATGGAGTAGTGTTAAGAATGAGTTCATTATTTCACAGTCGAAGAAATGCCAATCAGGAGGTTCTGCCATTTATCCAAGGTCACACAGTTTTTGCTATGAGCAACTCAAACTCACAGTTCTCAACGCCATGAGCTCATGTAATTAAAGTCATTGTTATTTCAATATAATGTGGGTATTTAAATCTAGAATGGCTAAATCGTTGTGTGTATTTGTAGATGATTTTTGTTTGAGGGTTTGTTTTGTTTTTGTTTTTGTTTTTGTTTGTTTGGTGTGTGTGTGTGTGTGTGTGCGTGCGTGTATGATTTTACCTTTCGTCTGCTTTCAAATGCAGAATCCCAGTAATGTTTCTTTTTTTAAAAAATATTTATTTATTTTTGAGAGGGAGAGAGAGACAGAATGTAAGCCAGGGAGGGGCAGAGAGAGAGGGAGACACAGAATCTGAAGCAGGCTCCAGGCTCTGAGCTGTCAGTACAGAGCCCAACACGGGGCTCAAACCCACAAACCAGGAGATCATGACCTAAGCCAAAGTTGGAAGCCCAACCAACTGAGCCACGCAGGTGTCCCCCAATAATTTTTCTTTTTAAAAAGACTCTGTTTCATCCCTTCTTCACATCTGGCTATGCTGGACTGAGTTTTAGAAAAGATCTTAGATTCTTAGAACCTGGGCTTGCAAAGAAACCAATATTCTATTATTTTTCTCACCACCCATTTGAACTCTAAAGTGCTGATGTTATCCTCATATTCAGTTTTGCTGTACAGGTTTTATCCTCAATACTGTTTGAGTATCTCATGTTTCCCTAACTTCTCCTTCTCTGTATTCCTGGTCACTCCCTGCTTTGCCTGTATTCAATAAATGTTTTCCTATAACACTCCCTATGGATTTTTTTTTTCATTAACTCCCCATTTTCTTGGTGATTTTTTAACTATTCCTATTACTTCATAGATATCCCATGGACTTATGATTTCAAAGCATATATTTGTCTCCATCATTTATTTCCACACCCATCTTATTATGGATTTCTTGACAGCATATCAAAATATTTTTCTAGAAATTTTATCCATATCATGCTCCTATTTTATGCCCCATCTCAACTGATGTTATAAGTAGCATTTCAATAATTTATATGAAAAAATCTGGAGACATCTTTGTTTCTCTGTCTCAGGAACTCATTTTTGAAAACCGTGTTCTTTTTTGGTCTATAGATGATGATTGTTCTACCTGTCTATGTATATTCAATAGGCTCACTATCTTGCTGTCTCTTGCTAATGTGTTTAGCTTCCTTCCTTTTATTCCTTTAAAAGCTATCCCTGATTTGATCCCAATTTAATCAACTGCTTCTAAATCTAAGCTATGTACAGTTATAAAGATAGTAAGACTCTCCATTTGAAGACTTGACATCTCGGGTTGCCCAGAAAACTGTGAATCAAAGAGAGTCTTCTCACATTTCTGATTTTTCAGACTTTACCACATAGCTCAACTTCTTTGATACCCTTGCATCTCAGTGGATAACTCTCAACTTCTGCTCCTGAGACAATAGAGATCTTCAGGTAGCAGTTACCCATTCTTGTGACCACATCATTACAAACTTAAAGTATACACTTGCTCCACCTGACTCCTCTCATTCAACAACTTCCTTTGCCTCTTAAATACTCATATACCCAGGATTCAAACATATGATGTAACTCACCAACATTATTAGCATAGATTTTTAACTAGATTTTTTAATGTTTTTTTCCAAAAAGTCTCTGAATTATTTTCAGAGCATTAGCTTTGAGAAACTGATGATCTAACTAAATTAAATTCTGTTAGTTAATTGCTAATTAACAAACTAAACTCTATGAGCCTGTCTTGTTGACTACTGGACACATTTTTAAAAGCATGTTAAAGGAACTTTAAAAAACTGAATACTCCTGGGGCTGGTGGCTCAGTTGGTTAAGAATCCAACTCTTGATTTTCACTTAGTTCATGATCCCAGGGTCATGGGATGAAGACTTGCATTGGGCTCAGTGCTGACAGCACAGAGCCTCCTTGGGATTCTCTTTCTCTCACTCTGTTTCTGTCCCTACCCCACTCGCTCTCTTCCTCTCAAAGAAAAGATAAATCAACTTAAAAAAATTGAACCCTGTTGAAAATAGTAGACAAAGAGAGAAGTGCCTATCAGAGCAAATCTTGCTTGTCACCGCCCACTCTCTTTTTGAGATACTTCTGTCATAAGTGAGATTTAGTTTTCATTGACGTCTTACTTCTGCTGAGTGGGAAGTTTGCACAGTGGTGATACACCTTCTTCATATTGGTTCAGGAGACAATATTTTACAATATGTTGAAAAATATCTTCTTGGTCAGGTTTTATTAAGCAAGTTGAAAATTATGAAAAATTTGGGGCGCCTGGGTGGCTTAGTCGGTTAAGCGTCCGACTTTCACTTGGGTCATGATCTCGCGGTTCGTGGGTTTGAGCCCCGCGTCGGGCTCTGTGCTGACAGCCAGCTCAGAGCCCGGAGCCTGTTTCAGAGTCTGTGTCTCCCTCTCTCTCTGACCCTCCCCTGCTCACGCTGTCTCTCTCTCTCTCTCCTAGAAATAAATAAAAATATTAAAAAAAGAAAATTATGAAAAATTATTATGAAGGATAGATGAGGTTTACCACTTTACAAAGGACATAATTATGATCATACGTTTTAACAAAATTGCGTTACACAGGCTCACATATTCTACCATTTCTTCGTCCTGTAAGGCAAAATAATCACAGAGATAAGCTTAAGAAATGTATCATTACTTCTTGAAATTAATCCCATGTTGTGACCAGAAAAATCATGCCAGAATGCAAATGTGAATGAGGACCTATTTATGTCCTCTATAAACCTCAGAATACATTCAAGTTTGGGGAAGAAAAGAGAGGGAAGAATGGGAGAAGAAATAATCATGGAGTTGAAATTTGTGAAATCTGTGGTTGCAGCTGACTCAAATATTTTTCCGAAGTTGGGTAAACCTGAAATGTACAATCTGGAAATATTTGAGCTGCAAATGCATTAATTTAAATAAATGTCTATTGTAATTATAGAAAAATATTCTTCAGTATGACTTCCCAAGTCCTTCAAACTCAATGTTTGCTTAATTATCAACACCTTTAAACTCCAACTCTTGAAATGGCAAATGTCTTATGGCTCAGAAATATCCTTTCACTTTTACACCTTTTGGTCTGCCTATTTTTACTTTCTCTTGCAGTGAAGAGAAGTCAAGTCTTTTCTTCAATAGTTAGCTCAAATGTTTTTAAGTGAATGAATCAAAAAATGAATAATAAATTGTTTAATTTTTAGTTGTTCCTCACATTCTCTGCCTCTACCCTTTCTTGCCTACATCACCTTTGCCATGAGTACTCTTTATAGATTGCATGACTTAATACCTTGCCATCTCTTTTCTTCTCCCCAAACTCTTGCCTTTCCATCCCTCATTCTACTACCAAAAGAATGATTTTTAAACCTAGACAGATTAATCTACTCTCTCTTTGAAAAGTATACACTAGATTGCCACTCCTTAATGAACTTTGTACAAAATTCTGGGCACTCCAACCATAACTTCCACAATATAATTTCACACTCTCTTTCCTGTCTCAGTGTATGTATTCCTATGCCACCAAAATATTCCTCCATTTATTCAAATCGAAATAAGTCCAAACTACTCATCATTTTCTTGAGTACTTTTTAAAAATCTCTATTGTTGGTTCAGGTTAAAATTATAGCATTGTTCAAATGCTATTCGTTCTCCAAGTTGCATCTTAAATGTTACTTGCTTCCCCAAATGCCAAGGATTCTATGATTCCTCAGAGACATAGAGACCATTTCCTTTTCATAAGAAATTTGCATTCTATTGTAGATATTTGTCTCCACATCCACCTTTCTACTTATGAAGGATCTGGAGAAAGAGATAGAAAGACAGAGGGACAGAGAGATAAAGATTAAGACTACAGGAATGAAATAATAAAGCTCATAGGAAGCTTCGTAAACTAAAGTTATTGAATTTTATTATTTTAGAAGAACACTTGAAATCTCACAATTCTGGGTTTTTTTCTTCATGTAAAATCAAGATGTAAGGATTTACAAAATGGTTCAAAATATCCTTTGTTTCTCTGAGAATCTTTTTACTTAAAGTATGTTTCTAAACTGTATTTCCCCTGTAGATTTATGACACCAAAAGTTTGGGCATTGTTCCTCCTCCAAGTCTCCAGGAACGAAACACTGAGAGGTGTTCTATAGCTCAGTTCAATTAGGATGGTTCCAGTCTCTGGTTAGCACAGGCCCCACAGGTTAAGGGCTCAGTCCCACAAGACGGTCCCCATGCCAGCGGGTTCCTCATCACAAGTCTCAGCCAATTGCACCCCAGGAGGTCCTCACAACTCCCTCAAGAATTGACTAGAATGGCTCACTAAAGTCAGAGGAACACTTTACTAATGTTTACCAGTTTATTATAAAGGATATAGCTCCAGAACAGACGGAAGAGATGCATAGGGCTGTTGTGAGGGTGCCAGGGAGTGGAGTGTCCTCTCCAGGAGCACCATCTTCCTAGCACGTTGTGTTCACCAACCTGGAAGCTTTGCACCAATCTGGCAGCTCTCCAAACTCTGTTCTTGAGGGGTTTTTTTTTAATAGAGGTTCCATTACATAGGCATACTTGATTAAATCATCAAGTGACTTGATTAAATCACTGGTGACTGTTTTCATCTCCAGTCCCTCCCCGCTCCCCAGAGGCTGGGGGTGGAGCTCTAAGTTCCAAGAATTACTTGGTCGTTTTCCTTTGATAAACAGTCTCCATTCTTAAGCTGTCTAGGGGCCCCACCAACAGTCACCTTATTTATGCACATAACTCAGGTATGGTTCAAAGGGCCTTATTATGAGTAAGGAAAGACATTATCACTTCATCACTCAGGAAATTCAAGAACCTGCCAGGAACGAGGGACAAAAAGTCAATATATATGACTTATTATCACAATCACTTTAAATAATTATTAAACATTTAACTGTGTGTGCCTATTTCAACCTATCTTCTGTCTCCAGATCAATTTCTAAAATTTTAATTGGGAATAGCAATAATAGCAACAGTGGAGGCTCCTTTATATAGCTTTTGAGGTGGGTCAGGTATTGTGAGAGGTTCTGCTGCACTAAATGAAAGCCCTAAGGACTCCTATGTGAGATCACTCAGGCCCATTCCACTGACTGAAAGCAACATACAACACAGAAGGGAAGGCAAAGCAAGGGAGAAGATCCCCTTTGCTTTGCTTTTGCACTTGCTCCTACTGACAGATCAGAAGGCACACAGAGAAGTCTTGTTTTTAGTAAGCCCAGGAGTTTTTTCCTTTTCATTTTTCTCCTTGTGAAAATGAGTCGCTTCTGCCTGTGTTTTATACTGTAGAGGTCCCCTACTTCAGAAAACAACACAGCTCTTTGTTATGCAAAAGTACTGATGGACTCTTGTCTTTATGAGCTTTTGCCTGCTTCTCACAAACCTGCAGAAATAAAGAAGGTTGGATTCCTTTAAAGTTCTGCAGGAGTCCAAATGAGCATATTCATGGGTAATTTGCATGAGAACCTCCTGAAGTTTTTTTTTCCCCCAAAATAAAGCCTTTTCTTTATTTTAACTACCTGTGTGCACACTCAGTTCTTATTTCAGTGAAATAGTCATATACATAAAAGATGCCTAAATGGGAAGGTTATACTTTTTTTTCCCTAAATGACTGTTTTCTACATAAAAAGTAAAATTTTCAGAATCCCCCCACCTCAAAACAAGCGGTAAGGAGCCCATGATTTTCAGAGGAAGCATTGTGCTGAGCACAACACCACAGTTAGAGGCTAGTCCATACCTCTAAGGAGCTGTCTGACTCAGTTCATCACTCTGTCTGAAGTTCAGTTCTCTCATCTGGAAACAAAGAGTGAGCTGGTGACTTCTAGTGCTTTCCAACCCTAAATGTATAATCCCAGAGTCCTAGTACCCGAGGGAATGTTAGAATTCTAGGTATATACACTTAACAATAAGGATGAGCAGGTACCTGAGGTCAGCAGACCAACAGTCCTGAGCATCCATAGGAAGAGACTTCCCACTACCCACCAGCAATGAATTGTCTGCCTATGTGTTTGCAAGCAAGGCACTCTCTACCGAAAGCTCAGATTTATCATCCAAAGCTTAGAAATTATCTTTCCACAAAGGAAAAGCAAATGATAACATATTATTTTTGATCCAGATGAGGGCATGATTTATAAGAAATGATGTATAAGGAAGAAACAGAGTTGGTCATCTTCCCTTCCGGTTTGACCACAGTAATGCTGGGAATAACTCAATTTTCACAGGACAATTTTTGGTCATCTCTAGTCTGGAGTTTGAAACCTTGAGAACAGTCTCAGACTTTCTCTTTAAGGAGGATTTAACAAATGTAATTAGCATGGGCATTTGAATTTTATGTAAATGTCCAGGAGCAGAGGAGGAATATAGCACACGTTAAAGAACTGAGCAAATTGAATCTCATAAATAAATGAAAGCTCCAAGATCCATTATTTCCTGCCTTCTTCTTCTTCTTCTTCTTCTTCTTCTTCTTCTTCTTCTTCTTCTTCTTCTTCTTCTTCTTCTTCTTCTTCTTTTTACAAGAAGAGAATCATTCTTGACATTATAGAGATACATCTTCCTCTGGCAAAAATCATTACTTTTTAGAGTAAATAAAAGATAAGTGTTTCCAATTAAAAGTTAAATAAGGGAGGAATAAAAGCTTGGCTTTTAAAATCCCACTTTTGCTCTTTGTTTCATTTTGTCAGCTGTTATAATTGCCAGGGCAATTATAATATCACCTCATCTTTCTACAGCATGTCAGGTTACCGTCCATATGTTCTTAAACACTGACAATAAGATGAAGAAAGCAAACGAATGGCTCATTAAGTATCAGGGACTGTATGATCAATAGTTGAGTAATTCAAAAAGGTGTCTAAAAATCATGCACACAATTGGCATCAACCAATCACCTCCTTATTATTCCCTTCCCTTCACAGGCTGTGCCAGGTGCCTCACACCTCTTCTTCTGCCTCTTCATCAGATGCTGCTATAGATGTCTGTCTCCGCCCATTTCAGCCTGTCACGTCTCCCTTTCCTCTTGTTCCTATATCATTCCGTCAGGTCCTTTACAGTGTCACAAATTGTCTTAAGTGCAATCTTTTGTAATTTTCTATCACTTAGAAGGTTGTGTTGCATGAGTGTTATCACATGTGTCATTCTGCTGATGGTTTAAATATCAAATCGCATCCAGGAGGCACCAGAATGGGGCTGCTTGGAGGCAAAAGCGTGGCATGCATTGCGAAAGGACTTAGTTGGTGAAGACTGCCTCTAATTGCAAACCAGCTTAGTGTGCCATTCAAGGAAGAGTAACATGATGTCTTTGAAAAGGAAGGCAGATGTAATGCCCTGTAATTCTTTCTCCTTTCTGAGGATGTTCAATTCCTTAGATTCATTTGAATCCAAAAGAAAGCATTATGAGAGGGAAGCAGCCCTTCCAATAAAGCCTCCTAAATTTAGACCTCCACATTTGAGCTGTTCAATCATGCTTTCTAGAACAATTAAGTTTTAATCAAAAGAGCTGGTGATTTTACAGCAACTTCCCGCTTTGCATTACCAGCCAAGGAAATTACCTTAACTTATTTATCCTTTCCACTTTTCTTTATCTGTAAATTCCTACACTAAATGAATGTTTGGTATAGCAAGTGACTGCCATGGACACATTAGATAATTTATTCCTCTAAGTGGCATTTATTTAAATTTCTACCTAAAAGATCAGTTACTGAAATGGGGGGAGGAAAGTGAATTGTTCTTTACAGGTAGGTAAGTTTTCTGGAGTGTAAACCAGAGACATTTTCTAGATGACTCCAAGCTCAACATCAGAACCAAATTATTCTCATAAATAGGCAGTGAAACATACATTGATTCCAAGAACATGACTCTAAATTGGCCAAAGGAACCCCAAGAAGCAACTGTAATTTCTTTTTTTTTTAAAATATTTTTATTTATTTCTAGGAGAGAGAGAGAGAGACAGCGTGAGCAGGGGAGGGTCAGAGAGAGAGGGAGATACAGACTCTGAAATAGGCTCCAGTCTCTGATTTGGCTGTCAGCACAGAGCCCGACACGGGGCTTGAACCCACGAACTGTGAGATCATGACCTAAGCGAAAGTCGGACGCTCAACCAACTAAGCCACCCAGGCGCCCTGAAGCAACTATAATTTCTATGGTTTCAGGAAATGTGGGTTTTCATGGAAACCCCACCCCTCATTTTTGACATCCTTACCACTTGCAATAGGTCAGGACCAAAGAGGGGCAACTCTACTTGCGGAAGTTTAGCTATTCATTTATTTAATTCTGTAGAGCAAGATCACTTTTGCTCTCACATGTGTTTATCAAAGATTTTTATTTCCATGGTCTTTGAGATGATGAGAGTATTGGGTCATTTTGTTGCTGGCTAAGTTTTGACCACATAAAAGCTTAATTCTATAAATTTAATGAGTTTATTAAACAACAGAACTCTTCTATTATAAGAAAACTACCGTGTAAATCAGACAAAAATAAATTGAAGTTCTCGAGGTAATCACAACCGGGTAACTGTAAAAGCATTCTGGCCACCATATGCAATACATGTACATATGTAATTTGACATATGTAAGTAAATATATATTTTTAAAATGAGCATCATTTTTAAAGAACAAACGTCATATTTTCTTTTTATTTAGCTCTTCAGCCTGGATACGTTTCCTTAATTGCAATGATTATTGGAAAATCCAAGGAAAATGAGTTCTAAGAAGTTAAAGGATAGATATTAAGACATCTTGAAGACTGTGTAATCATCTGGAAGCTTGTATTCAGGCAAATGATGAGCCCTTGGGAGCAGATACACATTAAAGGTGCTTTTAAAATTTCATCAAGGATAAGATTCTTATGACCTAGGTTGTTGGAGGTCATCCAGAGGATATGACTACGGGTTGACCAGTGAACTAGACCTAGACTATCCTCACCCTATCCTTGGACACATTCTCCTGTCCTTGGAATGTGCACTTTGCCTGCCTTTCTTGCACTAGAAGCTGCCCAAGTAAGTGCCCAGGATGGTATATGTGGCTGAACCTGGGTAAAGCATTCTTGTAAACTTCTACAATATGGCAGACAGGTGCAAAAGTATAGTCGTTTCGTGGGTGCCCAAGACAAGTCTTCTATGTAGATTCCCTCTGCTTACTAAACCTGCCACCTACCAATTTAGAGTGGTCTGCCTCTTTCTGGGGTCTCTCTGGGCCATCGATATACAGGGGCCAATTTCAGACTACAACTCAAAATTCCAGTGGTTGCAAACTAACATAAATTAACAGAGCTGATACTACAAAAGGGCTCAGGCAATACTGTCTCCAATGATATCCCAGCATTTTTGTAGGGGCTGTACAGGGAAAACACCCTACATATCCCCAGGTTCTGCTGTATCTAAATTTTAAAGTTTTTACATAGTAGGAGGTAGGAATCCATGTAGGAGACTTAGGTGAAAGTGAACATTATTTTTCACCTCCTACCAGACAGTGGGATGACTGCCTCTAGAGCAGAGATTTTTTTCCTTTTCTAAATCAGCTATGGTATAGTTTTCTACTGAAGGCTCCCTAACATCTTATATATTTCTGCCAATCACACTATTCTTGTTTAGGTAGCACACAATCTCACTTCTATGACTCTTTATAAATTCTGTAATCTACAAAATACCCTAAAATAAATATCTTTCTTTTAAACAATCCATACATCTTTTTTTTTTTTTTCATTTACAGCTAAGAACTATACTAAAGGTATAGTTTACCAGTGTTTCAATCGTTTTGCTTTGGGTTATTTTTGTAAAAAAAAAAGAAATTTAATACTTAATTTTATACCAGATATTTATGAGTTCTTAGAATACCGTGATCAAGCCATATATATTAAAAATAAAACAAATTAAGTTAAAAGCCCTGTTAGGTTAGATATGTTAAATCTCCTCTTTTAGAGATCTTTAAAAGGAATGGATTCTTATATTTCAAAGATATTACATGGGCTTTCAGAACCCAAAAAATGCCTGTGAATCCCAGTCATCCACTTAACCTCTGAATTTACTTAGTGTAATAAGTTGATTGGAAAGAATATCTGTCTTCTTCACAGGACATTGTGTTAATATAATGCAACAAACCTAAATTGTTAATATGTCATACAAAAATGCCCAAACTGTCATGATACAATCTCTGCTTTCAGTGAGTTTGTAACAGCAGTTGTTTTTAATAAACAAGAAGGAATGATTTCAGGGTTAGTAGAGAAAAATTTTTGAATGTCCATTCTTTATTTTGCCAAACTGTAGTTCAGCATTTTATTATTCCACTTGGTATATAATATACTCTCTACTGATGTGATAGTCCTACCTAGATTGAAAAAGGTAAACTGTCTATTTCAATATGCCAACATAATTAAGGATCACTTACCTAAGTCAGTCATCCAAATCTGACTCACATTAGACTCTCATCAGAGCTTGAGCCTATAAAGCATCGTATCTCAGGTATACCCCTGACCTACTGAAATAGATTCCCTCAGGTACAGAGTAGGAATCTGTATATTGAATTCTTCAGGTCACTGTAACACTGCCAGGTGAGGACTTTTCCAAGACCTGGTGTTTAAGAAGCTACTGGCATAGAAAATAAATCATTTATTAGTGGGGCCTAATGTAAATTTGTTAAAACAACTTTATTTCTTTTTCTGAGAGTATCCAAAGATTACTCAAGCAAGGGAAAGCTGTGCGATTCCTAGATCTGCACTTCAGGAAAATATCTAATGAGACATCTCATGATAATCTTTATGTAGAAGATGGTTATGGTGAGTTGAATGAACAAACATCACTTGGGTGGCTTATTGAATAGGGCAATATCTATCATAAAAGATATTAAGCAATAGAATAGTATTCTTCTAACAAAGAAAGTTCATTTGTGAAATGGTTGGCGTAGTTTAAGTTGTATTACAGTATAAACAGTGTTTTATTTGCTTTTCCTGCTTCATGTCCAGTTTTTGTTTGCTGGGGGCTCTGGTTCACAACATTTACACTAGGACCCTAGGTTGAAAGAATGCCCACAATCTGGGAAATCTCTATGGACAGATAACAGAGATATCATGGATAATAATATAGCAACATAACAGGTATAGCAAGTTTTATACCGGCCTAAAGGAGCATTGCTTTTCTACTTTCAATACGTCTGTTGCCAAATATTTAAAATTTTATTTTTCCCACCGTAAACAATTCGGACACTAACTACCTGGTGTTAGTGCAGACCACAGGTTAGAGGCTCAGTGTTACAAGACTGTCTTCCATTTCAGATCCCAATTGGAAATTCAGGAAATCTGTACTTCTTATAGATCAGGAGTTCCCACATCCTCTCCCTTGGACTTGATATCCTAGCATGGCTCTCAGAACTCAAGGGAACAGTTTGCTTATTATGACCATTTGATTATAAAGAATATTACAAGGGATACAACAGATGAAGATGTTCACTGACAAGGTCTGGAAGGATCCCAAGAGCAGAGTCTTCTTGTCCTCAAGAGTTTGAAGAGTGCTGCCGTCCCAGCATGTGAATGTGTTCACCAGCCTAGAAGCTCTCAGAACTCGGAAACTTGTCATTTAAGATTTTTATGGAGGTTCCATTATACAGGTAAGCTTGATTGAGTCATAGGCCATTGGTAATTAATTCTCTCTCCAGCCTGTCTTCCCTAATCCAAGGTCAAGGAATGCGGCTGAAAGTTGCAAAAGTCTAATCATGTGATTGACGCTTTTGACAACCTGCTCCCATTCTGAAACTATGGAAGATTCCACCAAGAGTTGCCCCATAAGCTAAATTCAGGTATGGTTGAAAGGGACCTACTATGACAAATAGTATGAATATTATGGTCATAATATTCCTAAATATTCCTATGACCTCTATCACTCAGGAAGCTATAAAGATTTTAGAAGCTGTGTCATAAAAACTGTGGTTATACATAATATATATAGCATCACATATAATATATACATTACATATTATATATAATATCATATCAATATCATACACACACACAAACACACACAAGGTGCACCTGGGTGACTCAGTCGGTTAAGCATCCGACTTCGGCTCAGGATCTCATGGTTCGTGAGTTTGAGCCCCACGTCAGGCTCTGTGCTAACAGCTTAGAGCCTGGAGCCTGCTTCAGATTCTTCTTCTCTGTCTCTCTCTGTCCCTACTCCACTCGTGTTCTGTTTCTCTCTCTCTCTCTCAAAAATAAATAAACATTAAGTATATATACAATATATGTATACCTATATTATATATGTATGTATGTATATACACATCTACGTCATTTGACCTTCATCTCATTGAATAAAGCAACTACTCTGGTCATGTTTAACTTTGAGGAATTCAAGGAAAGTAATTCTAACCTCATAAGGAGGTACACTGAAATATAAGAACTTTTTATACTAAATACATAGACCATGTCTGCATTTCAGTATTATTCATTGAGGTAAATGGTTATTATATGTTTTGTTTTGTTTTGTTTTAGTAGTAGTATCCAGTCAAAATGTTGAATCTTGTTTACTTCTAGTAGATCTGGTACAGTGGATTAAAGGTGGTGGTAGAAAAGAGTGAATAAAATATCAATTTTGAGAAAAGCAAAAGAAAGAAAAGTATTTTGGAGGATTGGACTGAAGGACAAAATGTTCATCTATTCTTCTAGATCAGTATTTACCATATGGACTGCACATTAAAATTGCCTGGGGAGTTTTTAAAAAATCAGATGTCCTGATCATACCACAAATCAATTAAATCAGAATTTCTTGGAGTGGGACCAGACATAACCATTTTTATTTAAACTCCTTGGATAATTAGAATGTGCAGCCAAGGTTAAGAACTACTGTTTTAGATCAATGGTTTTTAAACCTGTGTACGTATGGGAATCCTCTAGAGTGTTGTGGAGTGCTGTGAAATGTAGATGGCCAGCAGCTCCTGTTCTAGCCTCTGTATGTTGTAAAGTTGCACAAAAATAAGTTTTGGTTGAATATCAGAAGCATCTTGAAATAGAGAATGATTCAGAGATAAAAGGAAGCCTTTTTGTAGTCCTTAAGGACAGACTTAGGGGGCGCCTGAGTGGCTCAATTGGTTAAGCGTCAACTTTGGCTCAGGTCATGATCTTATGGTTTGTGAGTTCAAGCCCAGCATTGGGCTCTGTGCTGACAGCTCAGACCCTGGAGCTTGTTTCAGATACTGTGTCTCCCTTTCTCTCTGCCCCTCCACTTCTTGTGCTTTGTCTCTCTCTGTCTCTCAAAAATAAATAAATGTTTAAAAAAAATTTTTAAGGACAGACTTAGTGACCCATTGGCAGCGGCACTGCAGAAACATGCTTCAAACAGGTCTAAGTACTAGCACTGCTTTCCCTGGGAAACTGGTCTGTCTGTCCCATCTGCTGTACCCTCTCACAAACAAGCATTAGTTTGTCCACACCTGGTGAGAAAGCCTGGGTCTCCAAAAGATCTGAGGGAGGCCAGGAGTAAAGAGACACACAGACAATCCTATTTGCCATTAACGGCATCCTCACTTCCATCAGAGGTATCTTCAGGAGGTGTGTACAGCCATGGGGATATGCCATTAGGTACTCTGCTCCTTGTAGCTGATGTGTGAACTTTTGAATCTTTAATTTATTTTTATTTGAGAGAGAGAGAGAGTGCAAGGTGGGAGAGAGAGAATCCATGCTCAGTGTGGAGCATGATAAGGGTCTTGATCCCACTACCATGGGATCATGACCTGAGCTGAAATCAAGAGTTGGACTCTCAACCAACTGAGCCACCCTAGTGCCCCAAGTATCATTAATTGTATTATAGAAACTGCTTTAAAAATTGTTTTACATAGGGGCGCCTGGGTGGCTCAGTTGGTTAAGCATCCAAGTTTGGCTCAGGTCATGATCTCATGGTTTGTGAATTGGAGCCCTATGTTGGGCTCTGCACTGACAGCTCAGGCCTGGAGCCTACTTTGGATTCTGTCTCTCCTTCTTTCTCTACCCCTCCCCCACTTGTGCTCTGCCTCTCTCTCTCCCCTAAATAAACAGACATTCAAAAGTTTAAAAATTGTTTTATATAGAAAATGTGGAGTCTTTGTATCAATCACTACCACTCTTAGGACAAATATGTAGATGCAGTGGAGGAGAGCCAAGTTTCTGTCCCATTTGGTGATCTTTGAGTCTAATACTAATGTTAGTTGAACATTATTTTTAAAATTTTGATTTCATTAGCATTAATTACATAAACCTGTTCTATCTTTACATATAAAAGAATGGGAGACTAACCACATGGGTTAAATTCTGGCCTCTGTCATTAATTACCTTTATTATCTCAGTCACTTAACCTCTCTGAGCATTGGGCTCCTTATTTATAAAATGCTGGTGATAAAGTCTAACAAACAGAAACACCATACCAAATGTAAAAGTCATTTTCATGATCTGGGTTCAGTAGGTAGTAGTTTTTTCATTTCTTGTATATATCAACTAAAAACAACTCTTTGTGAGCCACTTACTAAATTATATGTTTTATTCCAGATGGTTAATTCCATGAGGACCTTATATATTCACATTTCTATTATTTGTGTAGCATACAAATAATTTTGAAATATTAATCTATATTCTCCACTGCATCCCCTGTTTTGTCTTTAGTGATTATCCTTAACCCTACTCAGTTGACTTGATATTCTGCATTCGTTCTTTACAGGAAAAGGATGATGAAACATTCTGTGTCAAATTGTTAGGTTGTCAAATTCAAGAGTTTAGGTTTAAAGAAAAATTTTAAATGGATTAATAATGAAGCAGAGCAATTTTTTTCCTACTACATATGATACCCTGGATAAGGTAATGAGCAAATCACAGGAAAAGCTGGTAGGATTTGGATATTAATGGGCTAGTGAGAAGGGGCACTGTATACTCCCCTTCACCCTGGTCAGATTCTCATACTATTTCCAGACTGGTCTGGAAACACTACTACATCCCTGCAGAGTCTAGAAATTGCTGGTTCTGCTAGAGAATTCACGTAATGTCTTATGCATCTAGAATGATACTGATTAGGTAGCAAGCTTGGAAAGTTGAGAAGATAGTCTCTTAAGTCTTTTATTGGTATGCACTTCAGATGGGAAATCCTGATGGAGAAAGGCTAGTCTAGGTAAATGGACAGAGACAGCCTTTAAGCATTTCCTGTGGCTCGGACATGGCAAACGAGCACCAGAATAATAGCATGGGGCCAGGAAGGGCAAAACACGTTGCTGGAAGAAATCTCAGACCTGAAGAGGCTTGACGTTGGAATGAGGAAGGATTCATGAACTGTATCTGTGAACTGACAATAAAAGCTTGATAGGAACACTCTGCTTCTCAGGAGACACCGTAGGGGATGGATGGCAAAGAATTAACCACACACACCTCACTTAATGCCCAAGCCCCAACCTTCTGTAAGAAGCCTCCTTACCTCTTAAGGTCTGAGAGGGTAAAAGAAAATCCTTTATGTATTGTCGGTAAGCCCACGGAGGGAGGGTGGGATAAAGTTGGTCAAAATAGAAACTAATGTTTAGGTAAAAAAAGTACTTTTCTCTGAGTTTAGCAAATGGGATTTTTAACTATTACACCAAGTTTTGTGTTACTCATTATTTAAGTGAGGGTGTACTATAGAAGTGAATTGAATTAATTGGTGTGAAGGTATAAGGCTATCTTAGAACCAAGTTTCTCAAATAGTTGATGTCCCATAAGAAAACACAATCCAGAAAACTTTACTTCATCTTAAACATGATAAAAGTATAGAAATATTTTACCCATAAGGAAATTAATATATGGGTACACAATGTTGGTCAATGTTGGGAAAATGATATTCATATCATAAAGTTTATTTCATAAATATTAAATTAAAGGCAATATCATAAAATGTGATGTTTTCTTTCAGTTCTTTATTTTTTACAGTGAAGATGTAATATATAGAGAACTAAAGAGAGTTTTAATATTAGAGAAATTATATTTTTGAATTTGGAAATAACTCTGACAATCAATTCCATTAGGACTTTTTAGCTCTCTTCCATAGGAATATAAAAATGAAATAAAAGAGTTTTATTAGTAATTATAGAGATATTAAACACCATTTCCTATAAATCAAAGCACATTAATGACTAATGTTCAGCAATATCTTCCCTCATGTCATATTTGGAGCAGAACTGACTTAAGTGAAGGTAAAAGTATGAAGTATGTGCGATAATTACTGAACTTATTAGAAAAATAATTCAGCAGTTGGGGAAGTTAGAGCATTATTTCAGATTCTTGCCAGTTTCTTCTCCAGTGAGTAGAAGCATTGAATCATTAGTACGTTTCTCCATAAAACTGATTAATTTTGATGGACAGAACTAATTTTATGGTTTCCAATTCTGTGACATCTCAAATAAGCTGTTTCCATTAGGAATCTTGATAGCTTGAAGAGCCAGCTTTGTGGTATTTTCTTTTCTTTCAACAATTAACCTCAGAATTCTCAAACTTCACCATCATTTATCACCAAATCACTTTTTTCGGTTAGTATTGTCCTGTTGGGCTACTTGTTATTCCAGATTCACAATGATTTTCAGTTCAAATCATCCTCCACTTCCACCTAACAGTATTTTCTAAATTCATATAAAAATTTTAATTCAGTAAAACTTTCTACAATTATGTGTATATATTATATATATATATACATTATGTGTATATATATTCATATAAATGTGTGTGTGTGTGTGCGCGCATGTGTGTGTATGTATACCCTGGCATCACACAACCTAATTTATTAATCAGGGGCATAAAACTGTAAAAGAAGAATGAAGATTAATACCCAGCTGGGCTCTTGTACCAGCATGTTTTAGAACTGACTAGGTATTCAATAATTTTTTAGGATTCGAAAAGCTCAGAGGCTGTCCTGAGAAAAGAAAGAGAATCAGGTCATTATAGGGATTAAGAAGAATATTCAGATCGTAAAAAGTAAAAAAATTAATCTGTATAAGTTTTACTTTAAAAAATCTTAGAAATCATTAACTTTTAATATTTCTTTAACTGTGCCTGTTTCAGATTCTGTGTCTCCCTCTCTCTGCCCCTCTCTAGCTTGTGCTTGGTCTCTCTCTGTCTAAAAACAAACAAACAAACAAATAAATAAATGAAAATTAAAAATAAATAAATGTAAATGTAAACAAATAGCTTTTTTGAGGATAAAGTCAGTTCCCATTTTTATATGCACCAGAAATGCAGTCATTGCTTACTATCTCCACATAAAATATGAAAATAGGAAGGAGGTCCCAGGTAAAAGCTAATTCCATTATAATCATGGTGACAAATGCATATATTAAGAAAACTGAAAGATCTTAAATTTTAAAAAATACAATTTTATACTTGAAGAAACTAGAAACACAGAGGGAAAAACTAGTCCCAAAGTTAGCCGAAAAAGATTATGAAGATTAGCTGTAAATAGATGAGAGATCTAAAACACAATAGAAAAAAATATCAACAAAACTAGGACCTGTTTTGTTTTGTTTAGTAATCAAGTTTTTATTTAAGTAAGACTTGTGTTTTTAAGATAAGCAAAATTAATAAATCTTTAACTAGATTAATGGGTAAAAAAGAGAAGACTTAGGTAGAATCGTAAATGAAAAGCAAGATATTACCACCGATACTACAAAAATCCGTAGGATCTCAGAGACTGCTACAAACAATAATAACACCAACAGAGTGGATAACCTAGAAAAAATGGATACATTTCTAGAAACCTTCAACCCATCAAGACTGAATCAAGAAGAGGTCGAAAATCTGAATATTCTAATAACAAGCAAGGGTATTGATTTAGTAATAAAAAACCTTCCAACATAGAAAATGCCAAGATCAGACGGCTTCACTAACAAATTGTACTGAACATTTAAAGAATAAATTAATGTCAATCCTTCTCAAACAGTTCCAAAAATTGAAGAGGAGAGAACACTTCCAAACTCACTTTATGAGGTTAGCAGAATTACCCTAATGCTAAAGCCAGATAAAGACACTACAAGAAAAGAAAACTCCAGGACAATCTCCCTGATGAATATCCATGCAAAAATTCTCAACAAAATATTAACAAATTGAATTCAGGAACACATTAAAAAGATTATACACCATGACCAAGTGGGATTTATCTTTGAGATGCAAAAATGGTTCAGCATATACAAATCAATAAATGAGATACCAAATTAACAGAATTAAGATAACAATCGTATAACCATTATGATAGATGCAGAAGGAGCATTTGACAAAATACAACACCTTTCTATGGGTATACTCATGGGTATATTCATGTATCTTTTGCACACTTTTGCATACTCACAAAATTGAGTATAGAAGGAACATGTTTCACCATAATAAAAGCCATATATAAGAAACTCGGTTAATATTACACCAAACATGACAGTTTTTATCTCTAACATCAGAAGTTAGACAAAGTTGTCCACTCTTGCCATTTTTATTCAACAGAGCACTGGAAGTCGTTGGTAAAGCAATTTGGTAAGACAAAGAAATAAGGGAAAGGAGTAAGTAAAATCGTCATTATTTGCAGATGATATGATCATATATATAGAAAATCCTAAAGACTCAACCAACAAACTGTTGAAACAAATGAAAGAATTCAATAAAGTTTCAAGAAATAAAATCAATATATAGAAATCAGTTGTTTCTGTAAATCTTACAATGTAACATCTGAAAAAGATATAAAAAAAATACAATAGCATAAAAAACAATAAAAACCTAGGAATAAATTTAGCTAAGGAAGTGAAAGATCTATTCAATGAAAACTCAAGACCATCATGAAAAACACTGAAGAAGACACAAACAAATGGAAAGATATTCCATGTTCATGGGCCAGAACAATTAATATTATTAAAATGTTCATAATACTCATACAACTCATACCATCTATAGATTCAGTGCAATTCCCATCAAATTTCTAATGGCATTTTTTTCACAGAGGAAGAAAAATCAATCCTAAAAAAATACAAATTTTTGTATTTGTCTATTTCTTCTTTTGGCTCTATTAAGTTTACATTTTATTTATATTGAAACATGATATGCACACACTTCTATGTCTTCCACATAAATTTTCTAACTCATCATAATGAAATTATTTTATTTAAATAGTGTAGTACTCTTTGTTTTGACTTCTACTTAATATATTACAAGATTCCTTTGATACTCTTTTTATGGTATAATTTTTCCATATGCTTATAGTTACCTGGTTCTGTCTTTAAATTTCAACTGCATTTTAAATAAATATATATTATTAAGTCCCCCCCGCATGGAGCAATCTCTACATTTTAATTGGAATGCTTAATCTATTTATATTCAAAGTGAATATTTATATATTTGGGTTAGAGGCTACAGTCTTCCATTTCTCTTCCAAATATTTGCCACTTTTGCTTTTCTTCCTTTGATGCTTATTTTCTGTCTTTATCTCAATTAATCAGTTCTGTTAAATAATTTCATTTTATCTCCTCTGGGTTTCACAATTATGACACTTTTTATTAGATGGTTTTTTATGCATAAACATGTATCTTTCTTATATGTTTGGAAGAATTTGTAAGGTGAGGTATCTAGGCCTATAGCTTTATAGCAAGAATATTTTAATATTTTTCATTTCTTAAATATAGAAGAATGTTTATATACTATATACATACATATATTCATCTCATTGTAATTTTTGGTAAATTGTCTCAGGAATGTTGCATATTTAATTTGCTAAATTTATTCATGTAATGTTGTTCATAAGACTTTTAATGATATGCCCTTCTTGGAACTATCATTGATAAGCTGTATTTCACTTTTTTTGGCTCTGTTTTGCTAGGAGCTCTTCACTTTTGTGAATTTGGTCAAAAAACTACCTCTTGGAATTTCTGATTTGACATATTTTCCATTTCAATAATTGCAGGTTTTATTTTTATAATTTCTTTCTACTTTCTTTTAGTTTAATTTGCTGCTCTTTTTTCTATTTTTTTGTGAATGAAATTTGGATTGTGAGTTGAAATAGTTCTTCTATTCTAGTCTCTCTATTAAAAACTATATGCTTGCTTAGGGCATCACAATTCTGGACTTCAAGTTATATTACAAAACTGTAGTGACTAAGCAGTATTCTATTGGTACAAAAATAGACGCGTAGATCAATAGAACAAAATAGAGAACCCAGAAATGGGCCCACAACTGCATGGTCAAATAGTCTTTAATGAAATGGAAAGAACATACAATGGGAAAAAGACAACTTCTTCAAATGGTGTTGGGAAAACTGGACAACAACATGCAAAAGAATTAAACTGGATCACTTTCGTATGCCATACAAAAAATAAATTCAAAATCAATTGCAGAGACCTAAATGTGAGACATGAAAGCATTAAAATCTTAGATGAGAACATAGGCAATAACCTCTTCGACATCAGCAGTAACACCTACTTTCCAGATATGTCTCCTCAGACAAGAAAAACAAAGGCAAAAACAAATTATTGGGACTTCATCAAAATAAAAAGCTTTTGCACAGAGACATGAATAATCCACCAAGCTAAATGGAATGGGCGGAACAAGAGAAGATATTGTAAATTATATATCTGATGAAGGATTAGTATGCAAAATATATAAGGAACTTATATAACTCAACACCCCCCAAAAAACAAAAAACAAATAACAAAAAACAAAAAACACCCCCCCAAATGCAAACAATCCAATTAAAAACAGAGTAGAAGACACAAATAGACTTTTTTTCCAAAGAAGACATACAGATGAACAACAGACACATGAAGAGATGCTTAACATCACTGATCATCAGGGAAATACAAATGAAAACTACAATGAGATATCACCTCACATCTGTCAGAATGGCTACCATTAAAAAAATAAAAAAAGAAATAACAAGTGTTGTCAAGGATGTGGAGAAAGGCGAACAGTTTTGCACTATTGGTGGGAATATAAACTGGTGCAGCCACTTTGGAAAACAGTATGAAAGTTCCTCAAAAAGTTAAAATAGAAATATCCTACAATCCAGCAATTGCATTGATAGGTATTTACCCAAAGGATACAAAAATACTAATTCAAAGGGATACATGCACCCATATATTTATAGCAGCATTATCTACAATAGCCAAATTATGAAAACAGCCCAAGTGTCCAATAACTAATGAACAGATAAAGAAGGTGGTATATACATATATTTTCAATGGAGTATTACTCAGCCATAAAAATAATGAAATATGATAATTTGCAATGACATAATTGATGCTAGAGACTATTATGTTAACTGAAATAACTCAGTCAGAGAAAGAAAAGTACCATTTGATTACACACATACATGGAATGTAAGAAAGAAAACGAATTAGCAAAGGGAAAAAAAAAAAAGAAATGGAGAGACAAACCAAGAAACAGACTCTTACCTATAAAGAACAAATTGATGGTTACCAGAGGGGAGGTAAAGCCGGCGGGAGTAGGTGAAATAGGTGATGGGATTGAGGAGTACTTTTGTTATGATGAACATCATGGTATTGTATTAAGTGTGGAATTGCCATATCGTACAGCCTAAACTGATATTACACTGTATTAACTACCTAAAATTTGAAGAAAATCTTTAAAAAGTAAATTAAAATAAGTAAAAAAAAACCTATATGCTATATTGTGACCAGTTTTCCATGAGTTCCTACATATTTTGATTGATATTAGCATAGCTATGCCAGTTTATTTTGGTTAATGTTTGGGAAACCATCTTATTCATTATTTTGATATTTTTGTGGCACCTTTATAAAAAGTTTGTCTTTATAAGAAGTATACAGGAGAATTTTATTTATTTTATTAATTTTTTTAATCCAGTCTGATAATGTTAATCCTTCAGTGAAGTATTTGACCAAAATACATTTAATGCATTGACTGACTGATTTGGTTTCTATTTAACTTTTTACTATTTATTTTCTATTTAACTTATCCATTATATTCCTTTTTGTATTTGTTTTTAGTGGGAGGAATTAGAAATTTTACGACAATGCGTTTTGAGGTGGATTTCTTTTATTTAACCTATATGAGCTTTCAAGAGATTTTTGCTCATATTGGTCAAAATTTTTTAAATTAATTTTAGAAGTTGGATATTGAAGAACAAACAGTGTAAATTCACACTGTCTGGAAGCCATAAAGAATTATTAGGCAAGCTATATAGACAAATAAGCAAAGGGGGAAAAAGAAAGAGAGACACAAACCAAGAAAACAAACTCTTAACTATAAAGAAAATGATTGGTAATAAGGAGAAAAATTATTCAAGTGAAACAGATGAGAAATTATACAGATGACTGAATAAGACAAAGGCATTAAGACATTAAGACCACTTTTAAAATTATATTCCATATATTTAAGGACCTAAAGAAAACATTGAACAAGTTAATAGAGCCATAGAACCAGAATATATGAATATCTATCACATACTTAATATTTACATATTAATATTTATACATATACATAAAACCCCATTGGATGCAAGTAATGGCTGTTTAGCCATTGCCGAAGAAAAGTTCAGCTTCAAGAAATAGCAAAAAGAATAACCTATATTGAATTTAAAAAAGAAAAATTAGAAAAAGTTAACAGAGCAATAGTCATTTGTTGGGCTGTAGGAAAAACTTCAATTGATCTAATATCCTTATAATTTGAGCGCCCAAAGGAAGGCACATAATACAGGAAAGGATATTTTAAAAATACTGCATGAAAACTGTAAATGCTATGAAACTGTAAATACACAGATACTAGGAGTTCAATAAACTGAGTCCCAAGCCAAGAAACAAGAATAAAAAGATCTCACCAAGTTGCATTGCAATTGAATTTTTAAAAATGAGTGATGAAGAGATCATCTTTAAAAAAGTATGAGAAAAAAGATTTAATTTGTATAGAGGATCAAAGATAAAGATGATGATAGATTTATTAGAAACAATGAAAATTAGGAAACAGGGGGATATCTTTAAGCACTGCTGAAAAAGAGCATTGCAATCTAGAATTCATTACCCAGGGAAAATGTCTTTCAAAAGCAAAGATAAAATAAAGATATTTTTAGCATTCATCAGCAGAAATAAACCAAATATATATATATATATATAAAGAGAGAGAGAGAGAGAGAGAGAGATGTGTGTGTGTTTGTGTGTGTGTGTATGTCTGTGTATGTATGACATACACACACACACACATATATGTATATATATATATTCTTCTAGAAGAAGAATGTGACAAATTGAAATGTATTATATGAACTCTAAAACAATAATTAAAACAATAAAACTGAATTATATGTAATACACAAATAAAAGATAAACTAAAATAAAAAATAATCCAAAAGAGGTCGTAAAAAGAAAACAAATTAAACAAAAATACAAATGGACAAATAGAAAACAAATAACAAGATGGGATACATAAATAATCATATTGACAATCACGTTAAGTGTAAATTGTATAAATAAGGCAATTAATGGAAAAGATTGCTAGATTAGATAAAATCCATATACCGTCTACGTGAAATCCACTTTAAATATGAAGATACAAATTAGAAAAACGTCAAAGGGTAGAGAAAGATATGCCATGCTAACCCTATTAAAAGAAAAAGCTTATATAGCTATATTGATATAATAAAAGACATAATAAAGGAAAATACATTAACGCAGATAAACAAGGTAATTTCATAATAATAAAAGGTTCAGTTTTTGAAGAGCACATATAACGCCAAATGTTTATGCATATGATAATGGAATTTTGTAATATATAAAGCCAAAAATAATAACACTGTAGGGAGAAATAAACAAATCCACAATTATAGCAAAGATTTCAACACATCGTTTCAACAATTTATTTTAAAAAGTGCTTATAAATCATTTTGGATTCAGAAAATTTGAAAACATTATTGTTCTACTTAATCAAATTGACATTTATAGAACACTTCACCCAAGAACAGCAGAGTACATATTCTTTTCATATTCACACAAATAATTTACCAATGATATGATTTATCATGAAATATCATATCTTATCCTTTAATATAACATCATATTATATCATAACTGTAATCTATTGATCAGATATTGAAACATAAAATACGTTACAATAAATTTAAGTTGAATCAAGTTACTACATTATTTTCTGACCAACATGGAATTAAATTAAAAGTCAATAGTGGGAAGATTATCTGAAAAATTCCTAAATTTAGGAAAACTAAAAACAAAATCAAAAATACTTCTAAATAACCTATGGTACAAAGTTAATTGCAAAACAGAAATTAGAATGTATTTGAGATAAATTAAAATGAAACAAATCATGTCAAAATTTATGGGATGCAGGTAAAACAAAACGTACCCAGTCAAGTGTGAAATTTCTGGCACTTAAACACAATATTCAAAAAGAACGGTCTCCAGTCAATAGCCCTCACTTCTTCTTTAGGAAACTACCAAAAAGAAGATGAAATAAAACCCCCAGAAAGGAAAAGAAAAATATACAGATCAGAGTAGAAACCAGTGAAATAGAAGACAAATAGTCAACAAATTGTTGAAGCCAAAATCTGGTTCGTTGGTAACATTAATAAAATTGATAACCCGAGTCAGATTGGTCAGGAAAAAGGAAGAAAACACAAACTGTCAACATCAAGAATGGGAGAGTTGACATCACAATAAGTTTGAAAGGTATTAAAAAGATAATTAGTGACTATTTTGAAATTTTTAAATGTTTATTTATTCATTTTGAGAGAGATGGAGAAAGCACAAGCAGGGGAAGGGCAGAGAGAGAAGGAGAGAGAATCTCAAGCAGGCTCCACGCTGTCAGCACAGAGCCCAATGTGGGGCTTGATCCCAGGAACTGTGAGATCATGACCTGAGCCAAAACCAAGAGGTGGACGCTTAACCCACTGAGCCACCCAGGCGCCCCATTTTGAACTTTTAAAAATATTTAATAAACAATATGCTAAAATAGTTTTAGATTTAAAGGAATGTTACACGAATATTACAGACTCTCCATCTACCCCACAACCAGTTTAATAATTAATATTTTGAAAAAAAATCTTTACAGAGGAAGTGAGATATATATAAATTATATGCAGAATTTACATATATATATATAAAGTTTAAGTTTTGTTAATGTTAACTTATCTAGTTTTGAGAGAGAGAGCAAGAGAGGGAGAGAGCACAAGCAGGGGAGAGCAGAGAGAGAGAGAGGGAGACACAGAATCTGAAGGAGGCTCCAGGTTCTGAGCTGTCAGCACAAAGCCCTATGTGGGGCTCAACCTCACAAACTGTAAGATCGTGACCTGAGCTGAAGTCCAGTGCTTAATCAACCGAACCATCCAGGGGTTCGTGCATAGGTATATTGAGAGAAGATATTTTTTATATTCACAACAGTGAGAAAAGTGCCTGGCATAAATAGATCCTCAGTAAGTATCTAAAAAAAATACTAAAATAAAAATACTTATTGAGATATAATTGACATATAACATTATAATAGTTTCAGTTGTATAACATAATGATTCAATATTTTGCAAAATGATCTCTGCAATAATCCTAGTTAACATCTTGCACTGTATGTAGTTACAATTTTTTTTTCTTGGGATAAGAACTTTTAAGAACTACTCTCTTAGTAATTTCCAAATATACAACACAGTATTATTAGCTATGGTTCACTATGCTGTACATATAAGTTCAGTTTGTGAACTTTTCTTTTAATTCCACATATAAATGAGATCCTGTGGTGCTTGTCTCTTTCTATCTGACATTTCATTTAGTGTGATGTCCTTAAGGTCATCCATGTTGCCACAAATGGCATGATTTTCTTCCTTTTTTCTGGCTGAATAACATTCTACTGTGTGTGTGTGTGTGTGTATCTCATATATTCTTTATCCTTTCATTCACTGATGGATAATTAGGTTTCTTCTATGTTTTGACTATTGTAAATAATACTGCAAAACATGGGGGTTGCCTAGGTCTTTTTGAGTTAGTGCTTTCGTTTTCAATGGATAATATACAGAAGTGAATTTCCTGGATCATATGATAGTTTTATTTTTTATTTTTTGAGGAATCCCCATAATTTTTTCCTTTGTGGCTTCACCAGTCTACATTCCAACCAACAGTGCTCAGCAGTTCTCTACATCTCCATTTTTCTCCATATGCTCACCCAGCACTTGCCATTTGTTTGTTTGATAATAGCCATTCTTACAGATGTGAGGTGGTATCTCACTGTGGTTTTGATTTGCATTTCCCTGATAATCAGTGATGTTGAGCATTTTTTTCATTACTTGTTGGCCATCTGTGTGTCTTTTTTGGAGAAAAAAAATGTCTATTAAGTCCTCTGTCCTTTTTTAGATTACATTGTTTGAGTTGTATTGAATTGTATGTATTGAGTTGCACTGAGTTGTGTGAGTTCATTATATATTTTGGATATCAACCACTTAGCAAATATACGATTTGCAAATATTCCCTTCCATTCAATATGTTGCCTTTTCCTTTTGTTGATAGTTTCCTTTGCTGGGCAGAAGCGTTTTTGGTTTGAAGTAGTCCTATTGTTTATTTTTGCTTTCAATGCCTTTGCTTAGGGTATTGCATCCAAGAATCCATTGCGAAGATCAATGTCAGGAGCTTGCTCCCTGCACTTTCTTATAGGAGCTTTATGGTTTCAAGTCCTAAATGTAAGCCTTTAATTCATTTTCAATTAATTTTTTTGTTTGATGTAAGATAGGCATACAGTTTCATTCTTTTGTATAAAGCTGTCTAGTTTTACTAACAATTTATTGAAGAAATTGTCCTTTTCCTACTTTGATATTGGCTCCTGCGTTGCAAATTAACTGACTATATATGCATAGGTTTAGTTCTGGGCTGTCTATTCTATTTATTGAACTATGTGTGTGTTTTTATGCTAGAACCAGATTGCTTTTATTAATACAGCTTTTTACTATAATTTGAAGCTAAGAAGTGTGATGCCTCCAGCTTTGTTCTTTCTCAAGATGGCTCTGGCTATTTGGGGTCTTTTGTGTTTTCATACAAAATTTAGAATTTTTTTTTCTATTTCTGTGAAAAATGACACAGGAATTTTGATAGGCATTGCACTGAAATTTCAGATTACTTTTAATAGTGCAGAATTTTAACAGTATTAATTCTTCCAATCTATGAGCACTGAATATGTTTTTTTTTTCATTTATTTGTGTCTTCTTCAATGTCTTTCACCAAAATTATAGTTTTCAGTATACAGGACTTTACCTTTGTCCAAATTTATTTATAGGTATTTTTTATGCAATTGTAAATGAGATTATTTTCTTAAATTTTCCTTCCTACAGTTCATTACTAACATATAGAAATGCAACAAATTTTTATTCTTTTAAATGTTTATTTATTTTGAAAAAGAGATACAGAGCTAATGGGAGAGGGGCAGAGAGAGAGGGAGACAGAATCAAGCAGGGTACACACTGTCAGTTCAGAGACCGATGTGGGGCTTGAAACCGTGAACTGTGAGATCAATACCTGAGCCAAAATAAAGAGTTGGACACTTAACTAAGCCACCCAGGTGCCCTGAAATGCAATAAATTTTTCTATTAAGATTGTGTATCCTGTGCAAAAATTCTCAAAAAGATCCTTGCAAATCGAATCCAGCAGCATATAAAAAGAATCATCCACCAAGATCAAGTGGGATTCATTCCTGGGTTACGGGGCTGGTTCAACATTCGCAAATCAATCAGTGTGATACATCACATCAATAAAAGAAAAGATAAAAACCATATGATCCTGTCAATAGATGCAGAATGTATTTTGACAAAATACAGCATCCTTTCTTAATAAAGACTCTAGAGAAAGTTGGGATAGAAGGAACCTACTTAAACATCATCAAAGCCATCTATGAGAAGCCTTCAGCTAACATCATCCTCAACGGGGAAAAACTGAGAGCTTTCCCCCTGAGATCAAGAACACGACAGGGATGTCCACTCTCACCACTGTTGTTTAACATAGTGCTGGAAGTCCTAGCATCAGCTGTCAGACAACAAAAGGAAATCAAAGGCATCAGAATTGGCAAAGAGGAAGTCAAACTTTCACTCTTCGCAGATGACATGATACTCTACATCAAAAACCTGACAGACTCCACCAGAAGCCTACTAGAACTGATCCAAGAATTCAGCCAAGTTGCAGGGTACAAAATCAACGTACAGAAATCGGTTGCATTTTTATACACCAGCAATGAAGCAACAGAAAGACAAATCAAGAAACTGATCCCATTCACAATTGCACAAAAAACCATAAAATACCTCGGAATAAACCTAACCAAGGATACAAGAGATCTGTATGATGAAAACTATAGAAAACTTATGAAGGAAATTGAAGAAGACACAAAGAAATGGAAAAACATTCCATGCTCATGGATAGGAAGAATAAATATAGTTAAGATGTCATTACTACCTAAAGCACTCTACACATTCAATGCAATTCCAATCAAAATTGCACCAGCATACTTCTCAAAACTAGAACAAACTATCCAAAAATTTGTATGGAACCACAAAAGACCCCGAATAGCCAAAGTAATACTGAAAAATAAAACCAAAACGGGAGGGATCACCATCCCAGACTTTAACCTCTACTACAAAGCTGTCATCCTCAAGACAGTATGGTATTGGCACAAAAACAGACACATAGACCAACGGAACAGAATTGAGAACTCAGAAGTGGACCCAAAAGTCTACAGCCAACTGATCTTTGACAAAGCAGGAAAGAATATCCAATGGAAAAAAAACAGCCTTTTTAACAGATGGTGTTGGGAGAACTGGACAGCAACATGCAGAAGAATGAAACTAGATCATTTTCTCACACCAGGCACAAAAATAAACTCCAAATGGATAAAGGACCTGAACGTGAGACAGGAAACTATCAACACCCTAGAGGAGAAAGCAGGAAACAACCTCCTTGACCTCCACTGCAGCAACTTCTTACTTGACACATCCCCAAAAGCAAGGGAATCAAGAGCAAAAATAAACTGTTGGGACCTCATAAAGATTAAAAGCTTCTGCACAGCCAAGGAAACGACCCAGAAAATTAATAGGCAACCAACGGAATGGGAAAAGATAGTTGCAAATGACATATCAGATAAAGGGTTAACATCCAGAATCTATAAGGAACTCACCAAACTACACGCCCGAAAAACAAACAACCCAGTGAAGAAATGGGCAGAAGACATGAACAGACACTTCTCCAAAGAGGACATCCAGATGGCCTACAGACACATGAAACGATGCTCAGCATCCCTCCTCATCAGGGAAATACAAATCAAAACCACACTGAGATACCACCTCACGCCAGTCAGAGTGGCTAAAATGAGCAAATCAGAGAACTCTAGATGCTGGCGAGGATGTGGAGAAACGGGCACCCTCCTACACTGTTGGTGGGAATGAAAACTGGTACAGCCCCTCTGGAAAACAGTGTGGAGGTTCCTCAGGAAACTAACAATAGAACTCCCCTAAGACCCAGCAATAGCACTGCTAGCAATTTACCCAAGGGATACAGAAATGCTGAGGCATAGGAGCACATGTACCCCAATGTTCATAGCAGCACTCTCCACAATAGCTAAAACATGGAAAGAGCCTAAGTGTCCATCAACAGATGAATGGATCAAGAAGATGTGGTTTATCTATACCATGGAATACTACATGGCAATGAGAAACAATGAAATCTGGCCATGTGTAGCAACATGGATGGACCTTGAAGGTGTTATGCTGAGCGAAATAAGTCAGGCAGAGAAGGACAAATATCATATGTTTGCACGTATAGGAGGATTAGGAGGAACTTGACGGAGGAACAAGGGGGAGAAGAAGGGCGGAAATGGTGGGGGGAAAGGGAGAGAGGCAAACCATGAGAGACTCTTGAATGCTGACAAAAACTGAGGACTGATGGATGTGGGGGGGAGGGGGGATGGGCATGGAGGAGGGCACTTGTGGGGATGAGCACTGAGTGTTATGTGGAAACTAATTTGACAATAAACTATTTGTAAAAAAAAAAAAAAAAGATTGTGTATCCTGTAACCTTAATGAATGCATTTATTAGCTGTATCAGTATTTTTTTTTAATTTTTTTTAATGTTTATTTCTGAGAGAGAGCGAGCACATGAGCAGGGGAGGGTCAGAGAGAGAGGGAGACACAGAATCTGAAGCAGTCTCCAGGCTCTGAGCTAGGTGTCAGCACAGAGCCCGACGCGGGGCTCAAACTCACAGACTGTGAGATCATGACCTGAGCTGAAATCAGACGCTTACCTGACTGAGCCACCCAGGCGCCCGGCTGTATCAGTATTTAAGTGGAGGTTTTAGGGTTTCGTATACAATATCATACCATCTGGAAATAATGCTGTTTTTTATTTCTTCCTTTTCAATATGGATGCCCTTTACTTGTTTCGTCTCTTGCCTAATTGCTCTGGCCAGGACTTCCAACACTATGTTGAATAAAAGTGGTGAGAATGACCATCCTGTCTGGTTTCTGATCTTAAAAGGAAAACTTTCAGCTTTTCACTAAAGAGTGATGCCATCTATGGGCTCACTGTATATGGCTTTTATTATGTTCAGGCACATTTCTTCTATAACCATTTAGTTGAATGTTTTGAACATGTTTATGCCAATAAAATCAACAACTTACATAAAAGTAACAAATTCTCTGAATGATATTCACTAGCAAAAGTCATCCAGGAATAAAAAGATAACTTGAATTGTCCCAAATCTGTTAAAGAAATTGAGTTTGTGAGTTGGTCTCTTCAACAAAAAAACCTCCAAGCCCAGATGGTAGCAAAATCCTAGCAAACCTTAAAGGCATAAATAATTCTTAATCCAGAAAAATCTTTAAAATATAGAGGACTGAGGGCTTCTCAATTGTTTCCATTTGGCTAGCATAATTCTGATACAAAAACAAATAAATTTCCCATGTAAAATACTACTGGGCAATGAAAAGGAATGAAATCTTGCCATTTGCAACAACATAGATGGAACTGGAGGGTATTAGGCTAAGTGAAATAAATTCTGTATGGAAGCTGACAAACTTTACAGAAGGCCATGTGGGAAGGGAAAGAAAAAGCATATATATATATGGTTACAAACAGAGAGGAAGGCAAACTACAAGAGACTTTTAAATACAGATAACAAACTGAGGGTAGAAAAAAGTAGGGGCTGGGGGGTGTCAGAGAAAATGGGTGATGGGCATTGAGGATGTTGGGATGAGCACTGGGTGTTTTATCTAAGTGATAAATCATGGGAATCTACTCCCGAAGCCAAGAACACATCATATGCACTGTATGTTAGTTAACTTGATGATAAATTATATGTATATATAAAACAAATAAACAATATATCAATATAAAAAACATAAATTCAAAGCCCTAAAAAGCACAAATTCAAAAAAATATTATTTTTTAAGATTTTTTGTAAAAAAGTGTTTATTTATTTTGGGACAGAAAGAGAGTGCAATCAGAGGAGGGGTAGAGAGAGAGGGAGAGAGAATCCCAAGCCACCTCAGAACTGTCAGCACAGAGCTCAATCTCAAAAAACACTGGGTCATAACCTGAGCTAAAATCAATGGTCGGATGCTTAACCGATGGAGCCACCCAGGCACTCCAAAATTTAAAAAATTCTTAACAATATTCATTCAGTTGAACACAACTATTTGTAAAAAGATAATACACCATCACCAAATAAGGCTTATCCTGGAGCTGCAAGATAGATTTAGCATTCACAAATTTTTAATTCACAGTATTAACAAAATTTATCTCAATATATGCAGGAAAATCATTTGTCAAAATTCGACATCCATTCTTTAAAAAAACATTTCAGCAAACTACAAAAAGAAAAGAATTTCTTTAACCTGTGAAAGGGCTTTTATGGAAAACCTATAAGCTAACATTATACTTAGTAGTGAAAAGTTGCATTTAATCTCCCTAATTGCAGGAAAAAGGTGGGGAATGGCTCCTCTCACTACTTTAACTTAGCCTAGTGCTGAACGTTCTAGCCATTGCATATGACAAAAAAAAAAGTAGCAAATGACTTACAAACATAAACGATATAAGGCTGTCCTTGCTCATAAATAGCATGATCATTTATGTAGAAAATCCTATGGAATATATACAAAAAAGAAGCACTACTGTGTTTTAGTTCATGTACAAGATCCTAGGTCATTCAGCCAACAAGAAACAACTGCAATTTTACAAAATATAACAACCAATGAGAGATTTAATTAAAGTAAAAAATAGAACACACCATTTACAACAGTAACAAAACAATGCAATAACTAAGGATATGATAAATGATAAAATGTTTGATATGATAAAAATATGATAAAATATGATATGATAAAAATGTTTACTACACTGAAAACTAAAACACAATGCTGAGATAAATGAAAGAAGACAAAAATAAATGAAGAGAGACCATTTCCATGGATTGGAAGAATCAAGATTTTTAAGATGTCAAATTTCTTCAGATGAATTTCTAGATTCAACATGATATCAGTGTCCCAGCAGTGATTTTGTAATAAAAATTGAGAAGTTGATTTCCAAATTCATATAGAAATATAAAGGACCAACAAAAGAAATAAAATAATTTAATAAAAAAAGAACAAAACTGGAAGAATTACATTAACTTCAACATTTGTTATAAAGCTATAATAACCAAGACAGTGTGATTTTGCCATCAAACTATTTAAATAGGTTGCTGGAACAGGAGGAAAGTGCAGAAATACATTTACACAATCACTTTAATTTTGTTAAAGGAAATAATCCTATTCTAGTGGCTAATAGATACTCTTTTCCAGAGTAGAAATAAATGACTACTCCATGAAAAAAATTTGATCCTTAATTTTGACATATAAAAAAATGAACTCAAAATGGATCATAGCCCTAAATAAAAGCCTAAAACTACAATATTAGAAGAAAATAAATGAGTAAATGTTTGCAATTTTAATGTAGGCAATACTTCTTTAGTTGCAACACCAATCCCACTGTCTATAAAAAATAAAAAATAGGTTTTATCAAAATATAGAATTTATTTCACTTCAAAATACACTGTTGAGAGAAAGAAAAGATAAGCAACACACTATGTGAAAATATTAACATTTCACATATTCAATAAATGACTTGTCTCCAAAATATATGAAAAAAATTTGAAAACTCGGTAGTAAGAAAACAAGCAAAAAAAAAACAAAAAACAGACAAAAGATTTGAAAATACTTTTCACAAAAAGAGCTATACTTATATCAGATAACCACAGGAAAAAATATTCAACACCATTATCACTAAGGAAATAAAAATTATAACAATGATATGTCATTGTACACCAAAAGAATGTCTAACATTAAAAATTGGCTATACCAAGTTTGGGCAAGTGTGTAGAGCAATTAGAATCCCCTTACACTGCTAGTGAGGATAAAGAATGATTGATTCAACTACTTTGAAAACTAGATTGCTAGTTAAACATACTCTGGTTACATGACCTGTTTTTTTTTACTCCTTGGCATCCATTCAAGAAAAATAAAAGCATGTGTCTGTCCAATGGCTTGTATATAAGTTTTCATAAGATTTTGTTTCTAATAGCCCCAAACTGGAAACAACTCCAGCCTCATTCAAGAAATGAATGTATAAACAAGTTGTGGCATATCTATACATTAGAATACTACTCAGCAATAAAATGGGATGAATTATGGAAACTCGTAAAAATTTGGATGAACCCCAATGTAGTTACATTGAGTGGAAGAAGCTTGCAAAAATACTTCATTTCACTTTTATAAAATTTAGGAGATAACAATCTTCTTTCTAGAGACAGAAAATAGATCAGTGATTGTATGGAGAAGGGAGAAATCACAAAAGAAGAATTTTGAAAGTGAAATATCTTGTTTATTTTCTTGACTTTAGTGATGGTTTCACAAGCCGATGCATGTGCCAGTTTTTATGAAATTGTGTACTGTAAAATATGCCGTGTTTTATTTTTAGGTTGTATCTCAATAAAGCTGGACTCACCCACTAAAATGTCCCTATCCCAGGTCTAAGGAACTCACTCTTTTCTACCCAGGCTCTGCCTTTGATAAAGGAGATGGGTTGAGAATGCATGTTTTAGTCTCCTTTATATTCCCGTGACCCTCAAAGTAAGAGTCTGGGCTTGATTTTTAGCTCCAGTGTTTTCTGATGCTGAAGATAGGGCCTCTTTTAAGACTGCCATCATGGAGCTCTTCCTCTCAGATTGTGCCTTAAATTGGCAAGTAATTCCCCTAGACCCATCCCTTAGAGCCTGTCTTTTTGCAAGTCTCCAATACTATGAAAAGGAGATTCATAAGTATATATTTATGTCATGCTGATTAAACATCACAGTTTATTTGTTCTCGCAATGATCTTCACTTGCCTCTCATCTCAATTAACTATAGGTGAAAGTTTTTGTAATTTTGAGGTTACGGTGTGCTAGGATGAAAATTACCCTGGTGCCTACCAAAAACGAGATCTTATCGGTCTCAAATAAGTAGGCAATCCTAGTCCAAAACCTCATCAGCGTTGCTTACTAGTACTATTTGTAGGACCAATGGCTTAGCTCAAGTTCTCTGGAAAACACAGCTCAACGCAGAACTTACATGCTAAAGCATTGTTGTAAAGGGCAGCCCTAAGCCAGCAAAAATGAGGGAAATGAAAGTGAGGCATAATAGGATTGAAAAATAAATACCAGGTGGTATTAAGCTAGTCATGATTTCACCAAGAGACACAGCATGCCTTCTAACAGATGCACAGAAAATGAAGCTGAAGGCCCACCCAGAGGAGGGAACATTGAAGAGGCAATTTATCTGTTGACTTTCTTTTGTTGCCTATGACATTTCTTAGCTACACACATACCCACATTTCTGGGTGGTGTCACATAGCTTCTCACACTGCAACTAAGAAACTACATTCTATCTTTGTATTGTAGGCCTCTGTGTGAAGAAATAGCAGGAGAAACGAGAAGCTTGGGGCCTTCACCTACAGATGCAGAGACTCACAGGTCTCAGGGCCATTTACCATAGTAGTGCCTGGGCAGAGAGGTAGCTGACCATCAGGAAAACAAGTGAGGCATTCAACATGCCAGCAGCCGAAAACAGGCACTCAAACAAGGCACGGGGCCAGTCATGGAGGACACGCACTCTTGTAATTCACACATATTTTGCAGATCTTTAGATCACTTTGTACTTAATTTGTTGTCCGGCCAATAGCACCATCTGTTTATTTGCTTCCTTGCCACCTGGTTCTGGACTCAGCAAGCCAGTTTTCTTTTATGGGGACTCCTCTGTGCTCCTTCCTAACCTGGCTGAGATCCTGACATTGCTATTGCTTGCTTGCTACTACTTTCTCTTTTCCTTGAACTTTCTTGTACAATGTGTCACAAATTTCTGATATGTACTACTTCTACAACATTTAATCTTTCTTGGTTTCTGTGCAATAGTATGCATTCTATTATCTATTTACCTACCTCATCTATCACCTATCTAATAATTTATTTATATCTATCTATCACCTATCTAATAATTTATCTATATCTATCATCTATCTACCACCTATCTAATAATTTATCTATATCATCTAATAATTTATCTATATCTATCATCTATCATCATCATCTATCATCTATCTATCATCTCTCTCTACCATTTTTAAATTCAGTACCACCAACAGCTAAACAGAGTTATTATTTTCCTTCTTAGCTCTGCTAGCCAGAGCCAAACCTAACTTGATTTTTTACTCTTTAGAATAATGTATCTGTATAAAGACCTCAAACCCCATGACTCCTTCTCCTGGTTAAGTAAGCTTCAGGAAAAGAATATTAGAATCCCCACTTGATAGATTAGGAATCTGAGCTCTAAACACTTAAGGCACGTATGAGGTTCCTTTACTTCTCACTAACCTACAGGCAAGTGATTTTAAAGAATCAAATATATTCTAAATTAGGTGTTTTCAGACAATATTCTCTGTTAGTAAGCTTTTTATAAGCTGATTCACGAAGCAAACAGTGAAATGTTTTAGTGAATCTAAAAGATATAAATAAAGCATGACTTTGGTTCTTCAAGTTAAATATTGAATTCTCTTTTCAGTGAAAAGCATTCGCTGTCAGTAACTGCCATTTACCTGATTCTCATTGCACTCACTGAACTGTGAGTTGGTCCTCTGATAATGGACTTTTAACGGGAGATGAGCAGCATGTATCTAGAATGAAGTTAACACTTGGAGAGAGACTTAAAACAACTACCATGTGATTGTACCTGGTTCTGTAATAATGAAAATGTTCATTATAGGTATTTATCATTTATTCATATATGTATGATATATACATATTTAATTCACATATAATTGGATAAATATGTAGAGTCAACTTAAGTGTAGTTGAGTGTTAGCTGTATTCCAAAAACATATAATATTGTTGTATCACAATAAAAAGTCCGGTTAAAATATCCAGTTACCCGCTGTCTATTCCATGTTGTAAGGGGTGATAGAAGCATACTATCCTTTTGACTGGGAACTACTTCTTGGGAATATATTTCTCTAAACATTTGGCTCAAGCACACAAGGGTGAAAAGACAGTAGGGGAACACCGCACAGGCCAACTTTTATTGAACAATCATATTGCCTACGTCTGACTCAATGTTAAGGGAGAGTTATTTTAAGAATGGTGACAAGGAGTGGGAGGGACATACAATTTATTGAAGCCTGTTCTGTGCTAGGTGCAATGGTAGACGTCTTATGTGATTTGATGATCAAAAGAATTCTGAGAGGTAGATCTGAGAATCCTCTAATATACACTCTGAGGATCCAGTAGTTGAAAAGTTGACGTTATTTTACTTTTGAGAGAGAGATACTGAGTGTGAGTGGGAGAGGGGCAGAGAAAGAGGGAGACATGGAATCCAAAGCAGGCTCCAGGCTCTGAGCTGTCAGCACAGAGTCTGATGTGGGACCTGAACCCATGAACAGCGAGATCATGACCTGAGCAGAAGTGGGACACTTAGCTGACTGAGCCACACACTTCTAAGAGTTGAAAAGTAAAATTTCTGACCCAAAATGTTTCAGAGGAAGAGGTCACAGGTTTTCCGGCATTGTCATCAGCATGTGGTTTGGCTGCATTATGGTTTAAGACAAACTTTAGATGAAGGTCTCAGATTGCCCTTTGGGACATGTTGGCTCATAAGGACACTTCAGGGATAGAGCACCTTCATTACTTAGATGGTTGCTGGTATTTGTCATGTCCCCATAGTGATGTGATGTTAGCAAATTCTTTACTGAAAGAAATACTAAAGATAGATTTTTAGTAGTTTGATTAATTTAATGAGTTTTTTTTTTTTTAATTTTAGTACTGAGTTTGATCTTTTGGAAGACTTATGATGCTTAATTTTATGTGTCACCTTGACTAGGTCATGGTACCCAGATATTCAGTCAAATACCAATTTGCATGTTAGTTTTTTTTTCTTTTTTCTTTTAATGGAATTAGCATTTAAACCTTTGAGTCATTGATGAATGTAGCTTACTCTCCACAGTGTGGGTGGGCCTCATCCAACCAGCTGAAGGTATTAAGAAGACTGAGGTCTTTTCAAGAAGAGAAAATTCTACTTTCAGACAGCTTTCAGAATTGAGCTGGACATCAGTTCTTCCCCAAGTCTCCAGTCTGCCAGCCTACCTTGCAGATTTTACAAGTGTCTGCAATCACAGGGTTAGTTCCTTAAATTCTCTATCTCTCTCTCAAACCCTAATGCAACATGTGATACACATTTTATCACTAAATAAAAGTCAAAGTGGCTGCTATAGGCCTGAACAAACCGAAAGGAATTTGCAAGGTATAAAATAATTTCTATTAGATATAATGTAGAGACAGCAGAAAGCAAGAGCAGAAATAGTAATAGGAAATAGGTTTTTTTTTTTTTTTAATGTTAGAAGGTAATGAGCTGAGCATTCTGAGATACTTTTTGCAGTGCAAAAAATGGGGAAAAAGGAGAATAATCATAAATATCATTTGAAAAGTTCATATCCTTTGATTCATTTTCACTCTAAATCTAACAGAAAACTTAGAAATATATGCATGAGTTATGACTAGTTTAATTGTTTTAGGCAAAAAGTTCTTTTTTTGAGACATGTAATAAAAAATAAATCAAATATCTAAAACTACATAGTTTTAGATTTTAAGTTAGGGTGTATGTAGATACGTGAATAAGTTATAGACATTTAAAAGAAAGGTTTGAGAAATACTTTAGGACATAGAATAATATTGATTATTTAATATAAACTGAAAATAAAAATCCACATTGTCCAAACACTTGAGATATAAATCTATGGTCCTACATGTTTGGTAATATGAATTTAAGTACCTCGAGTTGTTAGATGGTTCTCCCTATATAGAAAAATTACATTTTCAAAGTTATAGTTTTCTCTTTTCCAAATTATGTCTAGTCACTATGCCCTATTTTATAGTTGAAAAGTCTTCAAATATAATTTTACTTGAAAAGAAGAAAACTATGAAGGAGATGGGAGTCAGAAAGGAAGAAAAGAAGAAGCCAAGAGGTACAAATGGAATGAGGTAGAAGGAGACAGAGAGCAAAAGATATCCTTAGGGCCCCCTTCATTAATTAGGTTCCTTAATTCCCATCATAGAATCTAGTGCTGTCAGAAACAGTACTGCTGAGTTGAACTGAAATGAACATACCTTCTCTTGCCTGCTTCTACTTCCACATACATCAGGCAACTTTTAGAGAGAGAAAGAGAAATAAAGAGAAAAAATGAGAAAATATATTTTAATGAAATGCCTAATATTTAAGAGTTAAAATCAATATTTAGCCAAATCCAAGACAGAGGCTAAAGTTGCATATCACAATCATATATTAAGATTTTGCAATATGAGGGCAAATCCTAAATTTTATCGAGTTAAATTATTGTTATTCTATTATTTACACCACGCTTTGGCAAAACTAAGCAGCATTTCACCGAAGTCAATGGGGAGTCTGACTTAAGTCATGATTATAACTGACTCTGTCTAATTACAACAGACTCTCCTGAAGACAAATGTACTTTCAACTCTTGGGTTTGGAGATTTGGCCAATGGTAGTCACGTGATTTCACTGAAATCATTCCACACAAAAGTTTTGTGCACTGTTTGAAAAAAATAGTGTCTGAATATGTACAGAAGGTTAGAATTGTTACTCACCTGTCCTTTTTATTTTTAATATTTGTGTGTGAAATTGCTGCTTCACACACAGTGACTTGAAATAAATTTGTTTTTAAGTTTTTAAGATTTTATTTTTTTCTATATCTGGTTAAAAATTTATCAAAATTTAGCACCACCTGGTTTTGACTGATTGGTTCATTGATTTTTTTGTATTGATTTTTAAAAAAAAAAATTAATTTTTATTTAAATCCAAGTTAGTTAACATATAGTGTAATAATGGTTTCAAGGGTAGAATTTAGTGATTCATCACTTACATATAACGCCCAGTACTCATCCCAAGTGCCCTCCTTAATGCCCATCACCCATTTAGCCCATCCTCCCCAACACCACTTCATCAACCCTCAATTTGTTCTTAGTATATAAGATCTCTTTTGGTTTGCTTTCCTTTCTCTTGTTATGTTATTTTTCCTTCCCTACCCCTATGTTCATCTGTTTGTTTCTTAAATTACACATACAAGTAAAATCATATGGTATTTATCTTTCTCTGACTGACTTATTTTGCTAAGAATAATATCATCTAGTTCTACTCAGGTTGTTGTAAATGACAAGATAATCATTCTTTTTGATTGCCAAGTAATATTCCATTATATATATATGATGTAGCAATTTCTCTACTATATATATTGCACATCATATATATATGATTGCATATACATATAATGCAGCAATTGTAGCACTAGGTATTTATCCAAAGGGTACCAAAAGGGGTGTGTGTGTGTGTGTGTGTGTGTGTGTGTGTGTGTGTGTGTTTCAAATCAGCATTTTTGTACCCTTTGGATAAATATCTAGCGGTGCAATTGCTGCATCATAGGGTAGTTCTGTTTTTAATTTTTTGAGGAATCTTCATATTGTTTCCCAGAGTGGCGGCACCAAGTTGTATTCCCACCAGCATTGTAAACATGTTCCTCCTTGTCCACATCCTCACCAACATCTGTTGTTTCCAGACTTGTTAACATTAGCCATTCTGACAGGTGTGAGGTGACATTACATTGTGGTTTTGATTTGTATCTCTCTGATGATGAGTGATATTGAAGATCTTTTCATGAGTCTGTTAGCCATCTGGATGTTTTCTTTCAAAAAAAAAAAATGTCTGTTCGTGTCTTTTGCCCATTTCTTCACTGGATTATCTGTTTTATGGGTATTGAGTTTGATAAGTTCCTTATGGATTTTGGATACTAATCCTTTATCTGATATTTCATTTGCAAATATCTTTTCCCATTCAATCAGTTGCCTTTTAGTTTTATTGATTGTTTCCTTCACTGTACGGAAGGTTTTTATCTTGATGAGGTCCCAACAGTTTATTTTTGCTTTTTGTTTTTCTTGCCTCCAGAGATATGTGTAATAAGTTTCTGCAGCCGAGTTCAAAGAGCTTGTTGACTGTTTTCTCCTCTAGGACTCTGATGGTTTCCTGTCTTAGTTTAGGTGTTTGATCCATTTTGAGTTTATTTTTTGTATGGTGTAAGAAAGTGGTCCAGGTTTACTCTTCTGCATGTAGCTTTCCAGTTTTCCCAACACCATTTGCTGAAGAGACTGTCTTTTTTCCATTGGATATTCTTTCTTGCTTCATCAAGGATAGTTGGCCATACATTTGTGGGTCCATTTCTGGGTTCTCTATTCTGTTTCATTGATCTGTGCATCAATTTTTTGTTCCAGTACTATACTATCTTGATGATTATGCTTTGTAATACAGCTTGAAATATGGAATTGTGATGCTTCCAGCTTTGTTTTTCTTTTTCAACATTACTTTGGCTATTCGGGATCTTTTCTGGTTTCATACAAATTTTATAATTGTTTGTTCTAACCCTGTGAAGAATGCTGGTGTTATTTTGATAGGGATTGCATTGGATATGTATATTGCCTTGGGTAGTATTGACATTTTAACAGTTTTGTTCTTCTAACCCAGGAGCATGGCATGTTTTTTGTTGTTGTTGTTGTTGTTGTTGTTGTTTTTACATTTCTTTGTGTGTTATTCAATTTCTTTCAAATGTTTTCTATAATTTTCAGCATATAGATCTTTTACCTCTTTGGTTAAGTTTATTCCTAGGTATTATACAGTTTTTGGTGCAATTGTTAATGGGATCAATTCCTTGATTTCTCTTTCTGCTGTTTCATTATAGGAAATGCCATGGTTTTCTCGATGTTGATTTTATATCCTGCAGCTTTGCTGAATTCATATATCAGTTCTAGCAGTTTCTTGGTGGAGGCTTTGGATTTTCCATGTAGACTATCATGTCATCTGCAAAGAGTAAAAGTTTGACTTTTTCCTTGCTAATTTGAATGCCTTTTATTTCTTTTTGTTGTATGATTACTTGAGGCTATAGGATTTCCAAAGCTATGTTGAACAACAGTGGTGAGAATGGACATCCTTGTTGTGTTTCTGATCTCAGGGGGATAGCTCTCCGTTTTCTCTAATGAGGAGGATATTAGCTGTGGGTCTTTTATATATGGCCTTTATGACCTTGAGTTATGTTCCTTCTATCTTTACTTTCTTGAACATTTTCATTAAGAAAAGATGCTATGTTTTGTTAAATGCTTTTTCTGCATCTATTGAGAGGATCATGTGGTTCTCATCATTTCCTTTATTGATGTGATGTATCACATTGATTGATTTGCAGATATTAAACCAGCCCTGCAGCCCAGCAATAAATCCCCCTTGATCGTGGTGAATAGTTTGGGTTTGGCCTGCTAGCATCTTATTGAGATGATGAGAATTTTAGCATCCATCATCAGAAAATTTGTCTCCAGTTCTCCTTTTTAATGGGACCTTTGCCTGGTTTGGGAATCAAGGTAATGCTTGCCTCATAGGATGAGTCTGAAAATTTCCCTTCCATTTCTATTTTTTGGGACAGCTTCCAAAGGATAGGTGTTAACTCTTCTTTTTTTTTTTTTTTTTTTTTAACTTAGAATCTATTTTATTT